>NC_091821.1:354430391-354675391 GCF_038994185.2 Dermacentor albipictus | reverse complement strand
GTGCGGCTTTTCAAGCAGCTGCGTGCCGTTCGTGCCCGACTTCCTCGACCGCTACAGTGCGACCGCTGCGGCGTTTTCGGACACGCCGGCGCCACCTGTTTCCGCGACGCCCGCTGCCTCCGCTGCGGTGAGTCGCATCCTACAGGAGGCTGCCCCGCGGAGAAGGCACACTGTGTAAATTGCGGTGGTCGACATCCCTCGACAGAGCCGAGCTGTCCGGAGTGGCAACGCGAAAGGAAGGCGGCCGTGCTGTTGTCTTCGTCCGAGCGGCCCCTCTCGAGGAAGAAGGCGCTTCAGCTGGCCGGCGCCACATCGCACGAGCCGCATCTAGCCACCCCTTCGAAGAATGCTCGCGCCCCGCAGGGCCGATCCTACAGTGACGCCCTGCGTGGCCGCAACACCCAGACGGCCGCTCCCGAGTCGTCACGCGGCCCACAAACCGCACCAAGCAGCGACCCCAGGGACGCACTCATAGCCGCCCTCGCGGCTGCACTCCGTGCCGTGCTAGACCAGTGCCCAGCCATCGACAGCAACATCCGACAGATGTGCGACGCGGCTATCGCGGCACAGGAAGCTTTGCTGCCTCACCACGACTAGGAGCGTCACCGCGCCTTACAAGCGAATGCAAACAACCTGCCCGCGCACTGTCTGGGCAGCCGCCGCCGCGTCTATCACCCTTCTTTCTATTCCCTATCCCTCTTGTGCAGTGCGGTTGAGGTGTCCTCATCCGAGAGACAGTTACTGCACTGCACTTTACCCCAATTATTTCCTTCCCCAACAAGAACCTCTCTCTCTCTAGCGCGTGAAAGGGGCGCTGCTTCGGACTTTGTTGCGGGTGATGCGGCTCCGCGCCGAGAGGACTGAGAACCCCGAAATTATCGTGTGGTCACGTGACTCAGCTTAACTGAAGAAAGAGAGAGAAAGGCAAAGAAAAGACAGGGAGGTTAACCAGAGATCAGCTTAACTGAAGCTTTACAAAATAAATAATACAGACTGTCTATTTTCAAATTCCTAGGTTAGTCATTCAGGAAAATTCCGCATTGCGCTAGTTGGCTCAACATAATTAATACTGTTGCGCAAAGTGACGAAGGGACCGGACTTAAGCGAGAAAACAACACACCACACCTGATCGCAAGCTATCAACTGGTTTATTTTTCCGCAAACGAAGCGTGCATATAGCCTATACACGCATGCGCATGGGTGCTCTTCCCGGTCTACCTACGCCCTCTATTGTCAGTGATTATGCTAAGCTCTTTATTGCTGAGTGAAATGGACGGCGCGCGGACACGTGAGCCCTGTGGGTCCATCTTGATGTTTTAGTCTTCTACAACTTCTCTTTTTCTTTGGTTCCTACTTTTCAGCGTAATCACCGTCTGTGGAAGATAGCCTTGCACTTGCATGAAGCTCAATAAGTGGCTAGGTACCCTGGTTCTTGTATCAGACTGCAGTTGTAACGATGTTCTCGCATTCTGTCATTTACGCGCCTGCCTGCTTGGCCCACGTGCCTGTTTGGCCCACAAAGCAAGGCAGGAAATTTTTGCGAAGAGGCAGGCATCCAGAAGCTGGCAAAGGCACTCAGAGCAAGTAAGGGTTTAACCTTGACACCATCCTTCTTCGCAAAAACCCACAAAACAGGAACTCCTTTCAGACCGATTGTGGAAGACATTGGAACCTGGCAGAGTACTGGCTGTACCTCAAAAAAAATTTGGTTGAGCTTAAGCTCATGGATCCTTTCCTGATAACAAATTCTGAAGAAGTTGTAGCTTTTGTGCAGGATCAGTGAGCCCATACGTGCTTTTTCTGTGGACGTCACGTGCATGTTTTACCAGCTCTCACAGCAAGTTGCCATCATGGCAGTTGAAGAGGGCATTGACTCATATGACGTTGTAAAATTCCAGAACCAATGTGGAACCATGGCACGTCGAACAAGTTTATCGACCTCCTGCACATCCACTTAGAGTCCCTGTTCTTGTGCTGCAATGACAAGACCTACCTGCAAAAAGATGGTATTTGCTCGTTTCCCGGATCGCCCCTGTTCTCTGTGAACTGTTCCTGGACAGAGGAAACTGGAAGCTGGCAGAGCCGCTAAAAACATTAAGGGTAACCAGGTGCTTCAGGTACGTAGGTGACCTCCTTGTCTGTATACCTGCAGCAAACTTTGCTGAAGGCTGTAAGGACGAGGTGCTCAGGCTGTTCCGCTATGATCACAACGGGCTTCAGTTTACATTCGAACTGCCGCGCGAGGATTGCTTTCAGTTTCTAGACCTGAATTTAACCTTTGACAAGCAGCACACATGATGGACCTACAAGACAAAAAGTGAAAAAAGAATTCGGCTGTATGACTCGGGGCACTAAAAAATATTGAAGAGAAGTGTTGCCACTGCGTGCCTGATCCACGCTACAAAAAAATCATGCGTACACACGGTGTAAGTCGGCGTTTGGATGCAGATCGAGCGCTTGAAAAGGAGTAAATTACCGCACAATTTCATAGCTTCTACCATGAATACTTTGCTTTAAGGAAGCCCTGGTGAGCAAGGTCACAAGGAAGATGCAAGGGGCAAATCTTTCATAACCATGCCATACTTGCACACAGTGTCACAACGACTGAATAAAGTAGCTGCTGGGTATGGGCTTATGAGTGGTTCTCACAGCACCACAAAAGCTAAAGGGATTGTGCACAAAAGTATATGGAATGACCAGAGAAGGGAATACCCATATTGCATGCACTACAAACCACGACAAAAGATTTATTGACTGCGTGACGGGAGTGGTCCACAGGCTACCTAGGATACATTTGTCATGTGGGGCTGATTATATGGGCCAAACAGGCAGGTGCATAAATGACAGAGTGCGCGAACATGGTCCCAACTGCAGCCTCATACAAGTACCAGGGCACCTAGCCACTAATTGCGTTTCATGCAAGTACAAGGCTAACTTCCACAAGACGGTAATGCTGCTGAATAGTAGCAGCCAAAGAAAAAGAGGAGTCATGGAAGCATGCAACATTAATATGGACCCACAGGGCTCATGTGTAAGCGCGCAATCTATTTCACTTAGCAATAAAGCTATTAGCATAATCACTGACAATAGAGGGCGTAGGTAGACCAGGAAGAGCACCCTTGCGCATGCGTGTAGGCTATATTTACGCTACGTTTGCTGAAAAATAAACCAGTTAATAGCCTGCGATCAGGTGTCGGGTGTTGTTTTCTCGCTTAAGTCATGTCTCTTCGCCGCTCTGCGCAACAGTGTTAATTATCCTAGGTTAGCTTATCACTTCGCAATCCTCACAAAACTAAGAAATTTAGTTTTATTTTAAATTTTGTTAATTAGCTACTGCATGTATTCTCATGATTTCTGATAGAGGTTAGTATGCAAAGTTTAAGAATATGGCATTATTTTGACAGATTTTTAAGTGGAAAATTGATTGTTAGGGCGAACCAAAAAATTGAAGATGACGTTGCGTGACCTTGCTGAAAGCATCCATGTAATGCTTAGCATTAATAATGTGAAGCTGGCAATTTGGCTCTAATACCTGAACTGTTTTTCTTGCTTAAGGTCTGAAGTCCACTGTTTGAGAAAGGATAAAACGAGCTGACAAAATTAAAGATCTAACTCAGCGGTTGCACTCTTTAAGTTGGACGGATGTGTTCAAAATAAGTTTTCGATGGACAGCATTGTTAAGCTCCTGTAGGGGATATCTTTGAGGGGTATTGTAGGACTACATTTAAATTTCAGTTACGTATATTACCATTAATTCGCACTCTGCAATAAATGTTTGTTTGTCTTCATAATTGCACTTCAAAACATTCCTTTTCAACTCTGCACTAATTTACATGTGTGATAGGAGTTTGGACTATTTGAATGTCGCGGCCGAATGCGCGTGACTGCTGTGCGGCGGCGACGGACGAAGAGGAAGAGAAGGGCCGGTGTCTGGGCGGAGGCGGCGGCCATGCCATCTGCCTGAGCTGCCTGGGCTGGCCTTCCGAACGAGCCGAGCAGTTCGTCTACCCAAGGCCGGTGTGGTCCTGGGTGTGCTGGCAGAACAGGCCGGGCTGTCCTTAGGCTTCAACCGGCCTGCTCCACTGCTGGGCGAGCATCCGACGCCGACATGTTCCGGTGCAGCTAAGCCTTCCGAACGGTCTACCCTGTGGCGGGCAGACGTCCCGACCCAGGTGTCGCGCGAGTAGCTGGTCGTGCGTCGGGCATCCGCCCCGGCCTCCAGCGCCTGCGCCACTCGCCGCCATCGCCGCTCCGGATTCATCTTTGCGCCTCTTCGTGCCGTGAGTGTGTGATACCGACGAGCTATCGGACGCCTTCGTACATTGACGCTGAGCGTGACTATACCTAAGCGACAGACATTCATGATAGGAACTGTGTGTGTGTTATCGTGTACGTTATCCTAGTCCCGTCCCCGTGTCATTAAAGCCTCTCTGTGTTCATTGTGCCATCCCTGTGTGTTAGAGGCCTGGGCCCACATCTTCCTATCACAACATGATTTTTTTTTATATTTTGGCCATATATTCAAGAGCTGAAAATGCAACATTACTTTGCAGCTGGGTTATATGGAGCAGCCAAGTGAACTTGCATGAGCCATTTCCGATTTCCAGTGAGCTAGTTAAAAAGATTTGTCTATTAAGCTCAGGAGCTTATATATGGTGTGAATTATCTTGAATAGTTTAAGGAATTTCAATGACAATGGCATCCTCCTCACCATGCTCAGCAAAACTTCCCGATGCATTTACGTACGTCGAATAAAAGGTCTCGCAGTACTTTTTGCAATGACCGCTTCTTCTATCAATGCACTAATTGAAGGGCAATTGTACATAGGATATGTGAGGAATATACAAGGTGTTTTTTTAAGTCACAACATTTTTTTTTGTGTAAAGAAAGGTTGTAAGTGCAGCGAACCTGGCATTTTTGCAGAGGAGTTCCTAGGCGAGCTGGACATGGCTTGCCCCGAATAACGTGAGGTTCAGAAGACTAATTAAAAAGCATTTATTACTTAGTTTCCTTTATTAGTGCCTCAGAGGCACGCTTTGCCTTAATTTTCGAGCATGTCCGGCTGCGTGTCGAGTCAGGGTTTACTGCGACATGCTATCGTTCAAACTTCGCTTTTCTTCTTCCTCATTTCCTCGATTGAGCTTTGGAATTTTGACGATGAATATCTCGTATTAGGTGCGATTTTCAAGATTTTTGAAAGATGGGTGGGCACGAAGATGTCACTGCCTCCAAATTAGCTATTTAGACAACTCCTCCGAAGGCACTAATAAAAAATTTATTTAATAAGTTTTGATTAATTAGTCTTCTGAAGCTCACGTTATTAGCCGCAAGGTATGTCCACCTCGCCTAGGATCTCGTGTGGTCTAAAAAAACACCCTGTATGTGTAGTTGAATGACGAACTTTCACGAGTTCACGGTTTTTGTTAGTGCGCCCTTGTGCTGCCAACTGCTATGGTGTCCTGGCTACTATGCAGTTGGTTGAACGGACGGCCACGATCAGGCAGTGGTGCTGGGTTTCACTCTAAAATTTGGGGATATTTTTTTCCTTGACTACAAAGTTTGCTTTTTGAGCAATGCACATGTTTCTTTCGTAGCACAATGATGAATAATCGGGAAAACAGACTCTCGCACGGAAAGCGCGAAACTTCGTGTGCCGCTCGTCAAAGTTTTCAAATACACTACTGTGAAAAGTGGCGCAAATGTAAGAATTCAGGGGTCAAAGACTGATGCACGTCGCATCTAAACGATGAACCGCCTCATGCTGCAGAGGACATTCAAACAGGCTTCGCATAGCCATTTTCTGTCTTAAAAAAAATCAAGTTAAGTTGTATTTGCATTTTTGCCCAGCAAGTATAATCTCCACATAGCACATTTTCCAAACACTAATCCCATTATGGCTGCTACGTTTTTAGTGGCTTCCGTAAGTTTCCATACTTTAACAAGTAATAAATAGTCAAAAAGGCTCATAAAGAAAGAACACTGGACCTTATCAGCACCGTCAGCATCATCAGCCTATAGAGACGTGCGGTACTTTGCTCCATCCCTTCATAGGCGTCATGTCATCTGTAAGTCTTCTGTAAGTGAAGTCCTCAGTGAAAACACTTTGTCCGTTGCACATCTAAGTCATGTCCTGATGTCTGTGCACCGTTTCGGAGAAAGACAGGACATCCATCGGACGTCCATTTTTTTGTTGTCTTGGCCACTACGGACGTCCCAAGGATATTGCACATGGACCTTTTTTGACTTACACTTGAATAATTGTCCTCCAAAAAACACTTTGTACTTGAAGGAGCCCTAAACCACCTCTAGGGCTTGGTGAAATAACGTAGTCCGCAGGTAGCATACGCTGCTATGAACATCTCAGCGAAGTTTTGCTGGCGTACGCGGCGCGTGGAGCTTGCAAGCGGATCGCGAAGTCACCTTTCTCTCAAACGCTCTCTTTTCAAACGAAGGCCCGGCCCACACCCTCTTCTGGGTGCACTGTTTCATCATCGGACGCACTATTTCGTCATTTCCTTAGACAGCTGCTATTGGCCGATAGCTGACATCAAGCTGCGGTCGGCTACAAGGCGTAGATATTGCGGCCGCCGCGGGATGCCGCTACGAGTCCACTGGCTAAGCGCACTGCGGTTCGCTGAGGAGAACCGCGTTTGGCTATGCTTAGCGCGTCGTAGGCACCAAAGGCGGAAGTCGTAGCGACTACGCTAACATTCAAAATGAAATTTCAACTGCACGCCACGGTGAAATTGCGCCGTAGTCTTCGCAGTGCAAGGCATTGAAGAAGGAACGGGAGCACAGCGGAGGCCGTGTTTGAATGCCAATAACTACGCTTCTGCTGAAAGCATTGAAGTACTTTTTGCGGCAAAGTATTTGTGAAATAGGCTATTTTCATTTCAACTGCATTTTCCCACTTCGATTCAAAGTGTTTCAGGGGTCATTTAAGTTTCCTTGTAGGAGAATTGTGTTTTATCGTGGGCTCGAATTGCCATCCAATGCTATTTCTGCGGCTCATGTGTGTCTAGTAGTTTGCGAGCTTTCTGACCCAATTTAGTTTGATAACTTCATTTAGTCCAATGAGCCACTTGGACCTGGCGGATAGGTGAATGTGGAGCACACTGCACTTCCGTGCGCGTGCACATGCACGCGTAACGAGTGCACGCAATGTAGCTACCCTTTCTCTATGGGTGCTCTGCCCATTGTGTCAGCCACTCAGAATAGTCTGCTGTGAACTTCATATTCATTATTGCAAGAAATACGCAAAAGGCCTTGACATGTCGTTGAATTGTACGCAGCATGTTCCCACGATGTTCATCGCGGACATGCAACGAATGTCCGCACGACATGGTAAGTACTTGCGTCCAAACGTCCGTAGGAGGGACGTCCACTGGACGTAATAAATACATCCCTAGGACGTCCATGTCCGGTCAGAAGACATCGACAGGGTATCCCCTGCCCGTCATTGCAGCGGGCGCCACTCGAGGCACTTTGCGTGTACTCGCGGGCTTCCATCACGCTCGGGAAAACACTTTTATGTAGCACGCATTGAGCAACAGAAAGCTGTATCGGAAGTTTCTCATGTTGCTGTACAATTTTATCATTGGCACTTTTCATGTAATTATAATATTTGAGAAGTTGTATACTTAAATAAGACTAATTATGCAATTGAGCGGACTGCACAACATAATCTGGGTATCTTCAAGCGACGGCAAACAATATTATTTTGGTTCTGTCCAGCTGCGTGGTATTTGCATATTTTTAAAAGCTTGGTGCATAATAGCTGAGACACCTTGTGAAAATCATGCCGCCAGGGTTCCGTATCAATTGCTGTGGCGAGAAATCGACGGGATCTTGGCAATCTTCACAACTATTAATGTATAATATATTTTTGTTTATTTCGTATATTCAGGGTTAAATTGTCGTGTTTATTTTATTGCTAGAGTAAGCAGCGCTAGTTAGTTTCGTCACTAATATAAACGATAGCTTTCATTGGACAGGATAAGAAACAAAGCTATACGCTACTGCTACAAGATGAAAAAACATGCCCAGAGGACACAAAGGCACCATATAGGATGTCAAATGAATATCCGGACCCCTGGGGAAATCCTAAACATATATGTACTGAAATCATTGTGAAAAATTCTCAAGTGAAACACTCAAAAATATCCTATTGATGCACCAGCTAGGCCTTTTCTTTTTTTTAGATGTCATTGGAAGATTACTTGGAGGTCGAATCCAGGAATAGGATTTTGTCTATAGATGTTATCGTTGGTTGATGCGACCCTATGGTTTTACAGACTTGTAGTATGTCGTGCAGAGTCACTGTGAAAGTTTCAATGTTTTATTGCAAGTTCCTGTATTACAAAATGTCAATTAATACTACAGCAAAAGATAACGAAGCGATATATCCCTAATTTCTTTACAAATATAACACAAAAGCAAAACCGGCTGCCTATGTCAGTTGCGAGTACTCGACGTGGAAATGTGCAGTGTAACACTGAACGCTACTCATTGCATATATCCCCGCAGGGGCGTCTGCGTAAGCAGGCGTTTGGTGTGTTGCGACACCACGTACCCGAGCACACGAGGGTTGGACCCTCCCGCGTGTAGCCGTGCGCGGCTTAGCCGTGTCTGGGGAAAGGGGGATCCTGGGGGTTGAGCTGAGGCTGGGTGTTTGGACCTTAAAGGCCCCCCGGCGGAGGCAACACACCCCTTTGGCCTCTGCTTCACATAGACGGCACCCCCGGACTGACCCACCCGGGGGAAATCGGTAGTTGCCTTTTCCTGTCTCTCTCTCCCTACAACCTTCGTCTGTTTCTTACTTTCCACCTTTCCTGTCTCCTTCTCATTTCTTTATTACTTCCGACCTTCCTGGCAGCAAGGGTTAACCTTGTGTGAGTAGCCAACCTTGGTTATATCATATTGGGTTATAGTGGCAACGTACAGCTGGCGTTTGCAGGCCCTGTTTTTCAGGCCCTGCAGCGTCCCCTTGTTTGGACTCCATGGTGGGTGGCTAGCGTTGCTGCCGAAAACTACACATCCACACATGGCTGCTTTCTTCCCTCCGCTACCTGATCGCCCTCAGAAAAGAGGGCGCACCGATGAAGTATTCCAGTTTTTTGGCCGCCAAAAAGAATCCTTCCCGCGCTTCCATGTCATTCATTCTGCACAACCAGATAAACCAGTACGAACAATCTCACCCTTCCTTGTTTCCAAGTCATTGACTGAAGTCTTTGGTCCTGGTTATAAGGCGTCGCGGATGGCAAGCGGTGATCTGCTCTTGGAGCTCCGCGATGAAAAACAATACGAAAAAGTGTCAAAACTAGTGTCATTTGGGGAAACCCAAATAATTATAACCCCGCACCGCACGATGAACACCACCCGTGGTGTTATCTCTGACGATGACTTGATGGAGCTCACTGAGGCTGAACTCTTGGAGGGCTTCCGTGACCAGAATGTAATCAATGTTAGACGAATTAAGATGAGGCGAGATGGAAAAGAGATCAAGACGAAACACCTGATACTCACGTTCGGCTCAAGTGTCCTTCCCGAGTCCATCGAGGCCGGTTATATCAAACTTCGTGTACGACCATACGTTCCCAATCCTCTCAGATGCTTTAAGTGCCAACGTTTCGGCCACAGTTCACAGAACTGTCGAGGCCGGCTGACTTGTGCCAAGTGCAGTGACAAAGAACATTCCTCTGAAACGTGCCAGAACACTCCACATTGTGTTAATTGTGACGGTGAGCACGCCGCGTACTCGCGGTCGTGCCCTTCCTGGAAAAAAGAAAAGGAAATCGTTACAATCAAGGTCAAGGAAAACATAACTTTCAAGGAGGCACGGAGGCGGGTATCATACCTGCCCAAGAAAACCTTTGCCGATGTGGCGCGTCAGGGGGCAGCGTCACAACGGCCTCCGGCGGCTGTCCGACTCACAAGCAGTGAGTCGGCAGTTACGCCTTCTGCCCCCGCGGCGGTAGCAGCTAGCGCTGCTCCGTCAACCGAGGAGAAGGGACCATCGACCCCGAAGGTGGGCGCAGCCGAGGCTGCCTCAACTTCCCAGGTCCCTTCCAGCGCTGGCAATGGCCGGCGCAGCCAAATCCCCCAGGGAACCCCATCGACCTCCGGGCTGGTGGGCGCAGGGGTCTTGCCCTCCAAGGCGGGACTCTCCCTGGTAACTTCTCGCTCGCAAGAGCATGTGTCCGGCGCCTCACAAGAGGCAATGGACACTACACCTATCCTCCAGGGGCGCCAAGCGCCTAAGGAGCGGCGAGGTTCACTCGAACGCTCCAGAAAGGGCAAAACCCCGATTACAGGGCCTCGAAAGAGCTCTGTAATCTAATCTCTGAAATCTCTGTAAATAATAGTTTTGTTTCCGTACACACAGCACCTATTTACTCCAAATATGGATACACAGGTAATACAATGGAACGTCAGAGGTCTTCTTAGAAACCTTGATGATGTGCAGGAACTCATCCACAATTACAATCCAAAAGTGCTGTGTCTACAGGAAACACACCTAAAATCCAAACATACAAACTTTCTCCGACAGTACATAACTTATCGCAAAGATCGCGATGATGCTGTCGCATCATCGGGCGGTGTCGCCATTGTTATCCATAAGAGCATTGCGTGTCAGCCTTTACAGCTACAAACGCCCCTTGAAGCAGTGGCGGTTCGAGTTGTCCTACTAAACAAACTCATCACCATTTGCTCCCTTTACATACCCCCGCATTACCAACTGAACAAACATGAATTTCATTGATCGATCAATTGCCAGAACCTTATGCTGTTCTTGGCGATTTCAATGCGCACAGCTCCCTGTGGGGCGACTCTCGTATAGATGCGCGAGGTCGCCTTGTTGAACAGTTCCTTTTCTCTTCTGGAGCGTGCCTTCTCAATAAGAAAGAGCCCACATATTACTCTCTTGCAAACCGATCCTTTTCGTCAATAGATCTTAGTATAGTCTCCCCGTCTGTACTGCTTGAACTTGAATGGGAAGTTACCGACAACCCTTACGGTAGCGACCACTTCCCTATACTGCTAAGATCATATAAAGAAAACCAATATCCACCATACGCTCCTAGGTGGAAGATTGAGACAGCTGATTGGGAGAAATTTCGATCTCTAACTAGTATCTCATGGGCTGACCTGTCTTCGTTAGGAATTGACGCTGCAGTCGAGTTTTTTACAGCATTCGTAATAGATGTCGCATATAAATGCATATCAGAAGTAAAAGGCTTGGCCTGCAAATGGCGTGTCCCATGGTGGAACGACGATTGTAGGATCGCTCGTAAAAAACAGAACAGGGCGTGGGGGTTGCTACGCGCTTCTCCCACTGCAGAAAATCTAGTCAACTTTAAAAAAGTAAAATCCGAAGGCAGGCGAACCCGCCGACAGGCCAGACGAGAAAGTTGGCAGACGTTTCTATCAAGTATTAACTCGTTCAGAGATGAGGCGAAAGCCTGGAACAGGGTCAATAGGATAAGAGGGCGACAAGCACATGCACTCCCTTTGGTAAACACAGAAGGCGATACCCTACAAGATCAGGCGGACTCACTTGGGGAGCACTTTGAGAGCGTGTCAAGTGCCAACCATTACTCGCAATCCTTTCTGAAATATAAACAAATAGAAGAATGTAAGCCACTCATGAGAAAATGCCAACAGAATGAACCATACAATTGTCCTTTTAGCATTGCCGAGTTGAGAGCTGCCTTGAGCGCATGCAAGAGCTCTGCCCCGGGATCCGACAGAATCATGTACGAAATGATCAAAAACTTACATAAAGACACCCAAGTTACACTAGTCACAATTTTCAACACGATTTGGGCTGCGGGATACTTCCCGACTGCATGGAAAGAAGCCATTGTGATCCCGGTTTTGAAACAAGGCAAAGATCCTTCCTCAGTGGCAAGTTGCCGCCCGATAGCCCTGACAAGTTGCCTATGTAAGGTATTTGAAAAAATGATCAATCGCCGTCTCGTGCATCTCCTCGAGTCCAGTAAAATGCTTGACCCATTTCAATGTGGTTTTCGTGAAGGGCGATCTACAATCGACCATCTTGTGGAAGCGAGCATTCGCGATGCCTTCGTGCACAAGCAATCTTTCTTATTTGTATTTCTGGATATGGAAAAAGCGTACGACACAGCCTGGCGGTACGGAATCCTGCGCGATCTTTCCGCGCTAGGTATCCGCGGGAATATGTTAAATACTATAGAGAGCTACCTAGACAACCGTACATTTCGAGTGAAAATAGGTCCTGCACTGTCGCGTACATTTATACAGGAAACTGGGGTACCCCAGGGTGGCGTACTCAGCTGCATGCTCTTTGTCGTAAAGATGAACACGCTTCGTGCATCCTTACCACCCGCCATCTTTTACTCTGTCTACGTGGACGACATTCAAATAGCTTTCAAATCTTGTAACCTCGCAGTCTGCGAGAGACTGGTACAGCATGGCCTGAATAAAGTCTCAGTGTGGGCAGACAAGAATGGATTTAAGATCAATCCTAACAAAAGCTCTTGCGTTCTTTTTACAAGAAAGAGAGGCCTGGTTCCGGATCCTTCCTTAGAACTGTGTGGACAACGAATACCTATCAGCAAAGAGCACAAATTCCTAGGTGTCATACATGACTACAGACTCACTTTCGTCCCCCACATTAAATATCTTAAAGCAAAATGTCTGAAAACAATGAACATAATCAAACTTCTATCCCAGACTACATGGGGTAGTGACAGAAAGTGTTTAATGAATATCTATAAGAGCCTCATTCAATCACGACTAGACTATGGTGCCGTGATCTATCATTCTGCAGCCCCGAGCGCGCTAAAGATGCTAGATCCGGTCCACCATCTAGGAATCCGTCTGGCCACTGGCGCTTTCAGAACGAGTCCCATACAAAGTTTATATGCAGAATCGAATGAGTGGTCTCTTCATATCCAGAGAACATACATCAGCCATACGTATTTTCTGAAAGTCCACTCAAATCCTCAACATCCCTGTTTTAATACCATTCATGACATGACATATGCTACACTCTTTCGCAATCGTCCCTCCGTAAGACAGCCTTTCTCGCTGCGTGTGAGGGAGCTTAGTGAAGAAATGCACATGCCACTCCTCGAGCTTCGCCTAATGCATCCAGCCAAGCTGCTACCTCCTTGGGAGTGGCAGCTCATACAATGTGATATATCTTTCGTGGAAGTCACAAAGCATGCTCCAGAGATTGAAATCAAGATGCATTTCCGGGAACTCCAGCACAAATACTCCTGCACGGAGTTCTACACAGACGCATCAAAGTCACACGACGGGGTGTCCTATGCAGCCGTCGGTCCATCCTTCTCAGAATCCGACGTACTGCACCCGGAAACTAGTATCTTTACGGCTGAGGCCTACGCCCTGCTGTCGGCCGTAAAGCATATAAACAAATCACAACTCCCGAAATCAGTTATATATACGGACTCCCTCAGCGTTGTGAAGGCCTTGATGTCTTTCTGTAATCACAAAAATCCAGTAGTTATTGAACTTTACTCCGCACTGTGCAAATCATATATATCTAACCAACATGTGATCATATGCTGGGTGCCTGGACATAGGGGCATCGAGGGAAACGTTCTAGCCGACCAGATGGCCACATCAATCTCATTGCATGCAGTTAACTCTACTGCTTCGGTCCCTGTCACAGACCTGAAGCCTTCTTTAAGAAGGAAACTACGAAACCACTGGCAACGCATGTGGGACGAAGAAATAAATAATAAACTGCATGTAATAAAGCCACAATTAGGTTTCTGGCCTCCTGTAACAAAATCCCGCCGGACAGATGTCCTATTCTGCCGTCTAAGAATAGGACACACTTTTGGCACACATAACTTTTTACTCACAGGAAACGAGCCTCCAACCTGTGGTAGATGCGGGGAGAGGCTGACCGTCCTCCACGTTCTACTGGAGTGTCGGGAAGCCGAATCTGAAAGAAGGAAACATTTTCTCTTAGCATACCGGCAGCAGATCCCCCTTCATCCTGTTATATTACTTGGTCCAGAACCACTCTGTGACACCAATGCCGTCCTAGGCTTTTTGAAAGATGTTGTATTGCATGTTATTAGCCCCACACATTCGTAGCGCTTCCTCTCTTCAGAGGATGCCGCTGTGATCATTATTTTGAATAGCACATGCCTCTAGGCTCTTGTGGTTCAAGGGCTCAGGCGAGGCAGCAGTGCTCCAAGTAATTCTACCATCTTATATATTTTATATTTTGCATCATTATTCTACGATGGATTTGTTTAGAGTATTCGTCATTAGTCATCGCCATAATTTTATAGCACGTAGATTTTACGCACTTTACAGCGACAATTTTTTAGGCCACTTTACAGCCAAGTCACATCTCCATAATACATCGTCAACATCACCACTTGTCATGGCGCTCTTTGCGCCATTAAACACCACATATCATCATCATCATTGCATATATATCAGATATATGGGGTGCTTTTGTGTGCGTGTGTTTTAAACCATACTGCAGTTTTAAAAGCCTCCTGTGGCAGATAACGCAATTGTAGTCCTTGAGCTGGATTACTAGTAGCAGCTTAATATTGTCGCACGAAAAATCAAAATACGTAGCCGACTAATTCACAAAACTGTATTAATTAGCATTTAATTAATTAGCTAGTCACTCATATTGCAATGCATGAATCGTAGCGGGTGTGTTTACAAGGCACATCCACTTGGAACGGATTCTAAGGATCCCACCGGTTTCGAGATATGCGCCCTGAGACTTGCGGTTAAAATGAACTATTGTTCCACTTACTTTTTTCACCACCCTTTGATGAATTGAAGCGCGAAAGTAACTGGAACGTCCATGCATTTCGTCGCAAGCTTTGGGAAGTAACATTTCGAAACTGGTGTGTGTCATCCCGAAAATTCGTTCCAAATAGATACGCCTTTCCAGGTCGCGGGCTACAATTTATAAATTGCAACACTTGTCGTAAATCAATTAATTAAAAAGGGATTTAGCGCATTCCTGTTGATTAGTCGATTATGCATTTCGATATATATACACACACACACACACACACACACACACACACACACACACACACACACACACACACACACACATATATATATATATATATATATATATATGTGTGTGTGTGTGCATGTGTGCGTGTTTACGAGCGAGAAATCGACAGGCACCCCAGCCTGAAAGAAAAAAAGGAAGAGAAAATAGTGACGAATGATAGGCGCGGTTGCGTTTCGAGCGTGCCCATTTGAATCTATGCGAGTCGGGCCAGGCTTCTTTTCTGGGTGGCGTTGGCCTGCCTCCATCTCTAGAGTTACTGTATATGCTACCAAAGGTAGCTTTGGTAGCATATACAGTAACTCTATCCATCTCACTCTTACAGCTCCAGCCAATCAGCGGCGGTATAAATGGACAGTCCACGAGATGTACGACAGCTCCCGTAACTGATGGAGATATCGAAGACCATGCTCTCACTTATTCCATGCATTTGCGTTTTTCTTCTGACATTCTGAAAGAAATGCATTTAAGGCAGAAAGCTGGGCTAGTTGGTGGTTATTCCTATAAGGGGGCATTGCACTAGCGTAACATGAAACACGCACGCACGCACGCACGCACGCACGCACGCACGCACGCACGCACGCACGCACGCACACACACACACACACACACACACACACACACACACACACACACACACACACACACACACACACACACACACACACACACACACTGCTGCTCTATTTTCGTTCAAATTTTTGCTGCAAAGTTGCATTTTATTGCCTGAATCATTCAGTATAACACTTGGCACTGCTACTTGTGTGATTTGAAAGAAATAGCAACGAATATGCCTTCGCGTGCGCAGCTTGCAGTGAGTAAACTCAGTGAAATGTTTAAAACAATGCCGTTACGTCAATTTTGAAGCCATGCCATGTTTACGACTCTGGAATCGCTTTCGCTCCAAGCAACTTACGAAAGCTGGGCTTTTGCGATCTGTTTTTGAAAATCTGAGACCTTATCGCTTGATAGATTTTGACGCCCTGTCTCTGGACAATAAAGCAAATCTCGAAGGTCATGCTTTTATTTCCATCACTGTAAAAAAAGTTTACGCGCCTTGGGGCTTATCTTGTTACCAAACAATAATCGTCAACTGCCCTGCTTGCGTTTCTTCTCTTGAAAACTCGGCGCTCGCTACATAGATTTAGTATAATTAGTTAGAATAGTAACTCTGTGGCTCGCTACTTTCCTGTCGATAATGCTGTGTTACAGTGTACTAGAACAGTACACTGTAGCTGTGTCAAGCTGATAACGCACAAGCCGTTCGTGACCAGGAAGTACCGGGCTCGCAGCGTTAAACAAAGTAAATATGGGCAAGAAAGATGAAAATTTTTGTCTGGAGACAAAATGCAACCCAAAGGGGGGTAAACTTATTTGAAGTGATGCGTCAAAAGCGAGCGAGATGTCAAAAGTACGTCATAGCTACCATGTTTAATTTTATAATTGCCGATCTTGAAGGCTACGCTTTAGCTGGTTGCATGCGGCGGAAGTGATTTTGGGAGCCGTCATAAATGTCGGCTTCTAGAGCCGCTTATTATGGCTAGGGATCTTGCTGCAGCCGCGGCTACGACTGAGGCTAACGTCGCCTGTTCTTGTTTTTGCATTGTTTCAATTGCTCAATGCTCCAATTTAATTGCTTTTTGCAGCCGGTGCGAGCCAGCTTGGTCCATAGCTTGTTCCACTTTCTGCATTAAATGTGTCGCACGTGACGTTAGTTTTCGCACATAAAAGGAGAACTTGGACATCTCTTTAAACGCTTAACCGCGGCAGTGTCATCATGTCTGCCGCTTTAGCTTACACGACAGCGACAGCGCGTCGTGTTCTTCCGAGGTGCTTCGCGGGCCGGTTTGCAGTTCCCGGGCTGTCACTGCGCTACTGTTCAGTTGTCAACACGCTCCGCGTCAAGCAGGAAATCGAAGAAAAGCGCAAAGCAGCTTTGCTCGGCGGAGGCGAGAAGCGCATAGCTAAGCAGCATGAAAAGGTACGAAAAAGAATCCGTCATATGCATATGTTGTAATGAGCTGTATGAAACACGGGCTTATGCTTACTATTCGTTATCCCACAGGGAAAGTTGTCGGCAAGGGAGCGCCTATCTATCTTGCTCGATCCCGGAACGTTTGTTGAGTATGACATGTTCATGGAGCACACATGCAGTGATTTCGGCATGCACAAGGAAAAGGTAACCATGCGTTAGACGCTATGGAGTTGTGCGAGCGTAAAAAAAAAACTACAAATTGCTTACCGTCGCTCACCTTGCAGTATTCCGGTGACAGCGTCGTGACTGGGCACGGCGAAATTCACGGCCGCCAAGTGTTTGTGTTCAGCCAGGTGTGTACTACATAATACATCCCTAAAGCACATGTGCATAATTTCGCATTCTTGGACTCTTTTAACAGGACTTTACAGTCTTTGGCGGAAGTCTTTCGAGTGTACACGCCAAGAAGATATGCAAGGTAGGTTTCGTATGATACACTTGTGGTATTCTCGGACGATCGCTTTCGGCATTACTATAACTTTCGCGTGACGTAGTACATGGCATATTGGATGATTCGAGCGGTTTTGCTCAACCAGGCATTCGCACTGTAAGTAATATCTCCAAAAGTGATCATCTGAGGACACTTCCCTGCTGCACGCAGAGTTTGGGGGCACACTAACCCGGTCGCACTAACAAATTACAAGAGGCGAGAAGCACGAGGGCGGTGTGCCACCCCCAAGGCTACGCCACTGGCCGCAGTTGTTGGGGTTCACGATCAGACTTTATGTTCTGTAAGTACCCTATGTGTTCGTTAAGGGTCCCAAAAAGGGTGTCCATGAATAGAGAAGGAATAGAAATTAGCTGCATATGTGTATCAGACATCCATGCTACAAAGAAAAGCCAGATGAGCTGCTTGTGCACTTCTGTGCCATTATTTAACGTACCTCTCCCATTAACTTTACCACACAGACAGCACTCTGCGCCAAACTGTTTGTAACACTGATTACTGTGTTTTCCTGTTCATTTTGTGAAAGCTTTGACTGGCAGCAGCTACATTTTGCCAATAAATAATATGGTCCTATCAAATGAGGTTCCAACAGTGGAGCTCTTGATTCCTAGGCTAACATGCCAGCAGATTGAGGCTTAGAAGTCCCCAAGCGACCCTGAGCGCGAAAATTAGTTTTAGGTGGCTTATGTGTACTAATCCACTGTGAACATATTGCCGCAAGAATGTTTTGAAATGGTGCAGCAATAGTAAACGTACTGGTAAAGTTTCATGCATGAAAATGCGACTGCCACTGTTTCTTGCTCTCCTTCACCACCCTTCCCACTCATTCTCTCCCATTTGCTGCATACGCTTTCCAACTCCTCGCAATGCCGCATAATCTACAAGTTGTGCATGCACACTAGGAGAAAGGCACCTTCCTTTATTGGCCACCCCTAATCACCCTCTGTGTGAAGCTCACTGAATGGATGCTTCGTAAAAGGTACAGTGGCGCAGAATGGGGGCAAGCCCTCTTTCATTCTCGGAACACACAGTTGGCTCTGGTCATGTCGGCACTGTCATTCCTCAATGACTGATCAATCGAGTGGTTTTACTCCTGGTGACATCACCCGAAGCACCCTATCGACATTGCAGTGCACAAAGGGCCCACCAGAAATGCTGGAAGAGGAGCATGGGATTGTTTTTTTAATTCATGCCATTCCTGCAGCATGTATCGCTGCTGCCCTTGACAGAGATGATGGTAACAGCATTCTCCATGTGATGCGCGCATTTTTTTGAAATGTGTAAAAAAATGTCACATTTTGTTTCGGTGCCCTTTAAAGGTGCAGTGCATTTAGTAGGAAAAAATAGTGTGTCATGCTAAGTGTGGTCACACACTCTTGCCCATAGGTTGACAGAATAAGTTACTCAGTCGCCAATATATTTGTAGGCTATGCACTCACTCATATTTACCGTATGTTCACTCACTCATCGAAGCTCACTCATGATTCTACTAATGCTCACCAACAATCACTTGTTTTCATAGTCTCTTCCATGTGCACTTACCAACACCCACCCGCACTCATGCTTGCCTGAATTCCCACTCCCCAGCACTTGTTCGCATACATATTCATATACACACACACACTTGCTGATATTCACTCACATTCATACAACCATTCAAACTTGACCACCGACTTTTGTTCGTGCTCGCGTCCACTTCCACCTTTCATCGCGAACGAATGCTCTATTTCACGCCTTTGAAGTGGGTGTGGAGTGAGTTCGAGAGGCAATTACGTTAACCTTTGTTCTTCACAGTGATGACCAGCAGCCAGCTGCTTTTACCTATTCAGGTGTGTAAATTGAAGTTATGGTTATTCTGACTGGGCACACTATTTATGAAAGTCATAAAGATTGCAAGTGGGTGACAGTAAGTTCCACACTGAGCCAGCTTTTCACATGTTTAAGAGCATCACTTGGAGTTGATAACAAAACAAAGAATAAGCTTGAATGGTTAACAGTATAGAAAAAAACAGTTGTGGCAGCTACTGAAACAGTGCATACATGTCAAGCAAGGAAGATTGGACATCGTAGAACTACGAAAGGAAAAGCTTGCTGCTTGCACTGTCAGCTTTATTAACACTGATGGGCATTTTTCATCCCCTGCTAGGTTATGGACCAAGCTATGCTTGTAGGAGCTCCTGTGATTGGTCTCAACGACTCAGGGGGAGCAAGAATCCAGGAAGGCGTGGAATCTCTGGCTGGCTATGCCGACATCTTCCAGCGTAACGTTCTCTCCTCTGGTGTTGTGCCACAGATCTCCGTGATTATGGGACCCTGTGCTGGTGGTGCTGTTTACTCTCCTGCCATGACAGACTTCATCTTCATGGTCAAGGTAGGCACTCATATAAGTAGAATAGGGGCCACTGTGTAGGCATCTGCTAATCAGTACTGGCATATACATGCTAATATTTGTAAAAACAACCACACGCTTCTCGCATGGAGAAGGATGGCACATAGCAAGTATGATTGTTGGAAAACATAAGTTATTTTAATTTGATCCCCAAGGTGGTCTTGAAACTCTGCACCTGGCATCATAGACATCGTTATGTAACTACATGGTATAATTTGCTGATGTCATGTAACTATAAGGCTACGCATGTTGCTGTTGCTCACAAAAACATATTAACAAGAATGCTGCGGGCTTAATTTCGCTACGCTTGCATGGAGCAGGCATAGCGATCGCACAAATTAAGCGAACCACTGTATTGCGATGTCGTGATGCATCCACCTATCTAGTACTGAAACTGGCTCATGTAGACAGCTATTCCAGTAAATTATTTAGGGTGCTCTAATGTTTGCAGTATGTTTTCATTTTCGAGTCTGCATCTCCATTTGAAGCAAAAAAAAAAAAGACATGTCAGGGATGTCATGTCGCAACTCATGTTAACTCTTTTCGTACCGTGCCCATTGGGCATCGTTAGCCCATTAAGAATGATTTGAAATGCCGCTTTCCAGACCTTCTGCGCCGCTCACGTACATACTGCATTATCGGACATGAATGAGCAGAACTATATTTTTATCTTCTAAGCAGTTCGCTTTTTTCTTCCGGGTGGTGATTTTTGAACGCGCTCAGAAGTTCTCGCAATTGTCAAAGCAGAAAGCAAAAATGGCTGCCCACTATCGATGGTTTGAAACGGCACTTTCGAGACCATCCATGCCACTCATGGTCACTCTGCACCATAGGACGTGAAGGAGGAGAACTATATTTTTGTTTTCTAAGCAGCTCACTTTTTCCCCACGGGGTACTAATTTTTAACGAACCCCAAAATTTCTCAATCATCAAAGTAGAAAGCGAAAATGGCCACCTCTGAGAGCAGCGCACGCTTCGAAAGATCGCAGATCTCGCGCTTCCACTGCGTCTGCAATTTATTTTATTGATGGCTTGCGCAACAGCGAGTCTGAGGATGCTGCCGTTTCGTCAGACTTTTGATTCTGAGAGTGATGACAATGCAAGCCAGCCTGGAATGACCGCAGCGCAGCACACTATACTGTAGTGCTTGCACTTCAGTTTATGTAGTGGAATTCCTGTTAAGAAAAATGTTGAATTTTTTGGAGATAGTGCCTATTAGACAGCAGTACATTTCGCATTTCTCATAATTCTTTTTACATTTCTTTCTTAGAAGATATAGAATATAGCATGTCTTTACAAACTTTGTTCAGTTTTATCCAACAATCTTGATTCTGGTAATTTGTGTTTTTATTACATACATCTAATTAATATATTTTTTATGCATGAAAAATCCATTAATTCTGCTTTTTGTTCATGTATTATAAAATATTGAGTGCATTAGTTTATTGAGAAAACAAAATCTGGCGTAACCTACAAATGAACTAGTATTTTCACGACGCTAGGGAAAGATTTAAAGGAATAGTTAACCCAAATACTGTACTGTAATGTTTGTTGTAATCTGTAATAAATACTGTAATGAAAATACTGTAATCTTTGTTTCCTGACTGCATTAAGACTGTCAAGCTGTGGTTGTTTGACTAGCACTGTGATAAACAAAGCAAGCCGCAGTTGTTTAATTTTATATTGGGTAATGTTGCTAGATTTGTTTGAAAGAAAAAACAGGCTGAGGGATTGAATTGAAAGGATCAGTAAATGTGAGCGCTGGATTTGTTCAGAGAATTTGAGGCTATTCAAATGAAATACAGAACAGATATTGTGGTATTTTTTATCCATGCTGAAAGTAGAGCATCCCTGTAGTAAATTATTGATATTTGTTGATGCAGAAACAGTAAACTAGAATGGAATATAATGTGTATAAACGGTCTTAAAACATGCGAGAGCTGCGGATTTCAAGGTCACTGGTTTGATTATGGCAGTAACAGTCACATTTCGATGGAGGCAGAATGCAAAAACACGTGTAATTTTATTTAGGTGAACGTTAATGAACCCCAAGTGGTCAAAGTTAATCCGGAGTCCCCCACTATGACGTGCATCATAATCATATTGTCGTTTTGGCATGCAAAACCCCAGAATTGAGTTTAAAACATGCAGAAGGAAAACTTTGACCTAAAGTGGTTGTTTGAAAGCTTGCCCTAATTGCATACTCAATCAAGATAACTGAACTTGTTAACTCTTCCGGTGTCACTGCCGTACCAGTACATTTTTGGGTTTCTGTCCTGTCTTGTCACAAACATCAGATAGGAATATGAGGACCATACCAAGAGAGCATTGGCCATTATCCATGTCATCTTTTTCCCTTCTGCATAACCAAAAAATAAACCATTGTGTTTGTTTTATAATATCAAAGACAAAATGAAACTGACACTGGAGGGGCATCACCTTCGGAAAAAAACCTGGCACTGAAAGAGTTAAGTAGCTAGCATTATTTCATGTGCTCATTTCTTGAGTATTTTGAAGTTCATCTGCATGTAACTTTTCTTCCCTCTTTTTTTTTTTGCAGGACACTTCCTACCTTTTCATAACTGGCCCAGAAGTCGTAAAGGTATGTAGCAGCATCTCTACATTTTACTTCCATCATTTCAGTTCTCACCATGCTAGGGATTGCTGTATATATTACCTAAAGGGGCCCTGAACCACTTTTTATTGACGTGGAGAAAGGTATTTGAAGTGAAAATGGGCTATTTCATAAATACTTTTCTGCAAAAAGTTCTTCAATGCGTTCAGCAGAAGTGGAGTCATTGGCAATCAAACACGGCCTCCGCTGTGCTCCTGTTCCTTCTTCAATGCCTTGCACTGCGAAGGCTATGGCGAAGTGGGGCATGCCCACAACTCTCCGCCTTCGAAATGGCACTGTGGTGAGGAAATCAAATTTGAATTTATACGTTAACGTAGACGCCACGACTTCCTATTTTGGTGACTTCAACATGCCAAACGTAATCGAAAATTGGAGGACGCTTAAGCTTCGCCTTCAAGAGTGGAACGCGACAGCGTTCCCGTCGACCCGCCAAAGGGTGTAAGACAATGGGCTACAGGGCAGCCATTACTTACGAGGTGCCCCGCATCGGACGCGGTGAGCGTCGAGCCATATGGTCGAGCAACGCGGCGTTCGGCGCAGCAACGAAACGTGCGCCTGAGCAAGCGGAACGAACCAAAGAACTCGGTATCTCGGAGGGGGAAATGATGCACGCCAGCCAAACGTCGTGATCGGCACGGGCAGAGAGATAGACAGATAGTGATCTAAAGAAAGGAAGGACACTTGATTCTGCAGAGAGAGCAAGGCGAAGCGTTGTTAGGGGTGAGAGAGTCCGCGCCGCGACCCACCTCGCACAGCTCCAATGCGCGCGTGGCGCGCCATCTGTCGGGGCAGCGCCGTACATGGAGAGGAGGGGGTCTTCTGTGTTTGCCGCAAGATGGCTCTGCGTGTGCGGAAAGCGCAGAAGGAATGCAGGGGAAACGCACTTCGCTACTAGTGTAATTGCGACTTCTGTAAGTTACATGTTCATAATTACCGATATACACCGCAGTATAACTTTCCACGGCTCGTTTCGAAGGCAACACCGCATTCACTAGAGGCGCGTTTGTACCGCATGGAAGCATCGAACTCGTGGCTGAGTGGTAGCGTCTCCGTCTCACACTCCGGAGACCCTAGTTCGATTCCCACCCAGCCCATCTTGGAAGTTGCTTTTTATTTATGAAGTGCCTGCCGTGATTTATCGCTCACGGTCAACGCCGCGGACACCGACGACGACGACACCGGCTTTTCTGCGACACGAGCTCCTTAACGCTATCGCGTTAAAATGCGAGCCGCAGTGTGCTTAGCCAGTGGACTCGTGGCAGCACACTACATAGAAGACCAAGCTACCAGTAGCAGTCGCATATTGGAACATGCTTTATTACGAAGTAAAGTGTCCAGAAGAGAATGAGGAGCAGGCTTCTGGTTAAAAGAGAGCGTTTGAGAGAAAAGTGTCTTCGTGCCTTCCTTGCGTGCTCCACGCACCACGTATGACAGCAAAACTTGGCCGAGATGTTCCCAGGAGCTTATGCTACCCGCGGACTACGTTATTTCACCAAGCCCCAGGGATGGTTCAGGGCCCCTTTAAGCTTTTCAATGAAGGAACAGTAGTAGAAGGCGTAATACATAATTTGTTCCACACTTTGTTCAAGATGGTGTTGTCGATTTTTGATCCTGTTAAATACAGTTTAGAAGGTTTGGTGGCTAACGCAGCACCTGCAGCTGTGAAGACCTTTTCAGTGATTGCAAATTTGGGACCTTTCAGACATAGACTTAAATCTTTAAGTGCATGGTAGTTGCAAGGAGCCAGTGTGTCGAATGCTTAAGCACTGAAAATCATAATTTTGCTGGTTTCTACTGCTGGAGAAATGATCGTGTTGTGGGCTGAAGCATTATCCTGAAAGAACAACTCTTTTTGAGCATTTGCTTGTTAAACATCAATTTGTGTCAAGGTCACTTTTCTAAAGGTATCGCTTAGTAAACTTTGATGACACTCACTTCTTTCTGGGGTTAGTTCTCTAGAAATATCCAACCTTTATTTCAAAATATAAATGCCATCACTTTGTCGGCTGATCTCAGCATCCAAGACTTCTAGGCATGTGGAGAGCTGCGTTGCAAGCATTCCTTATTTTCTCCTTGGTCTTTGGGTCAAATAAGATTCAGGTCTCATCTAGGGGCACTATGACATAAAGCTATTCCAAACGTTTCGATCCCAATTCTGTAATCCGCCATCCTCGATGGGTCAAAATATTTTCGGGTCACTCCCACTTTGCCTGTCTATCACGTGACTTGACAAGAACCGCGAAAACGCCCAATATGATATGATATGTGCACACTGATTATGCATGATTAGACCGAATGAAACAAAAATAATTATTTCTGATTTGATGCCTTTTTCATCATTAGCCCTCTGCACTACTCAGTACTTTGCCTGTCTGCCACGCGACATCTCAAAAACCATGAAAACTCGCCACAGCAAAGGGCCGTGTACGCGTTAAAGGGGGAGTAAAGGCAACTATTAAGTCAAGCTAAAGTGATTAGTGCTCGAGAATGTCTAAGGTGTCAGTGTTATCGTGAACAGGGGCTTATTAATCGAGAAATTGAGGTAAATACAGGGACATGATTACTGACTCCTCCGAGACATTCAAGTACTGGCCCGATGACAGATGCACTCCTCACATGAATTCTGTCACCAGTACTCAACCACTGGCTATAAAGACATTGTTATATTGCATTATAAAATGAAACAAAATGCTACTTGTCCAGTTCTGCTCCATTCTAAAGAAACAGAACTCGCTGCTATTACTTTTGACAACCACGCGGGCTGTCGAAAAGTTTCATATTTGCACGACTTTGTGCCGCCTGCGCTTTCGAGCTTCAATAGTTTCGCTATTGCGTAGTGCTGCACTGATTTTCCTGGCTCATGAAACTCGCACAAACTGCAAGTAGCAAATAATTCTACGACCATGTGATGTCTGGGGATGCCCAAATGGTCCACGCCACTTGACCGAAGTAGCTGCAGCAGCAAATCCACTGCTCTTTGTTGGCTCGGTTTCTCCATGGCCGTGCATTTGCGTTTTATGCACGTGTTGGTCACCGTTTTACTCGCTGACGGCAGCAAGGGCGGTGATCACACATGCAACGTCGCCACTCCCTGGTTAGGTGGTAAGAGACCTGAATTGTGATGGTGTACCGACCCTTCAGATACAATTTCCTTGTAAACTAATAAGAGCTTTCTTGGCATGAAACGAGTGCTGTGAGGCTTCTGGAATGGTATTTAAATGGTCCACATCAACTTAGTATTTGCCTTTAGTGCCCCTTTAAAGACACGTTAATATGCCAAACAAAACTGGAATTTTTTCTGAATAGCCTGAGACTGCCCCATTCCAAAAGGAATGGAAGATAGTTGCCGCTGATTGCACTGACACTGGGCTACTCAAAGCTGCCAGGAAGCATGGATTTTGTTGCGTATAGGGTCGAGCCCACTTATAACGATACCGGTTTTAACAATATATCGGTTGTAACATTGAGAAGCTGCTGCCCCGTCAACTTTTGTATGTTTTCCATGGTGAAATAACCTGCTTACTACAGTGCCCCGATGCCGCATTAACGGTTATAACGATGAAGTCTGGCTGTTGTATGTCCGAGCCGAAAGGTAGTGAACATGGGCCATTGGATAATCCACGGTCTAATGGGTAAAGCACCGGGCTGCTGTGCTGAGGGAACAGGGCTCAAAACCAACCATCAGACCAACTTGGGTGTCTGGGTGTGTGCCATTCCTCAATGAACTTCTTTCATGCCTACTTGGGGGACATGGGTATGTGCCACTGGGTATGTGCCAATCATGAATGAACTGCTTTGACACCAACTTGCGTGGCTGGTTATGTGCCACTGAAAATGTGCTGCTCTTCAATCATAAAAAAGCCTTTAAAATTTCTCCAGTGTGGGGCAGAATCAAAGCCGCATAATATATTTAAACATTCTTGTATGAATATTAGGGGTGTGCAAATACAAGAAAATTTTGAATAGTATCTAATACCCTTGTAATATTGTATTCTTAATATTCATACACAATTTGAAAACGTTTTTATGTATTCAGTTTGATACAAGTATTCGAAACAAATTGCATATGTTGATGGTCGTGAGGGAGAAAACACTGTTCTTAGCATTTCTCGGTCTAATCTAAATATAGGTGTCCGATTTTGTGCTGAATTTCACCAGTAAAGCATGCTGAACTACTGGACAGCTAAGCTGTGTGATAAAGCCAGCTTCTCAGTAGCTAGGGGGCACTGGTTTGTAAGCAGCAAGAGTGTACTTAAGAGTGCAACGGAAGGGGTTTGAGGTTACTGCACAAAAGAATACAACTCCAATAAGAATGCTCCTTCGGGAGTACGGTCCAATGAGGCTTTCCTCAGCAGTAATTCCTCAATCCTAAGCTTACCGCTTGACAGCAAATGCTATGAGTGACGGCTGGCAGAGGCTCAAATACCTCCAGATTTATGGACATTTGATGCTACTTAATAAGGGACAGGTTGGCGAGAACAGACAGCTAGTGGGAATAACTCAATTTCCCAAGTTAAGATTAGTCAAATGCACTATCCTTTAGTGTAATTAATGACTTACTAGTCTAATTTTTTACCGTTGGCATTGTAATTGTGATGTTCCAACATGTTAAAATTACCAAACTTGCTAATAAATGTATGTGCACATCATTATTCCATATTCGCTTTGATATTCGAAGCCAGGTATTTGTATTCGCTTCGCATTTGAACAATTTGATATTTGCACACCCCTACTGAATATATATTCACACATGTCATGCGTGGACTTTGCAGCGGTGCCACTAGACAGTGCATCATGTCTTGTAGGAAGCGTGAGAGAGGGCCCGAATGTATACACACCTTACGCATGACACATTTCAGCGTTGACAGTGGAATGCATCGCTATATTGCTTCAGTGCTAAATGCATTAACATTGACACTCATCTTGAGATTGGTTCTGCCGTATTTTATTTTGTCAGATATTTATATTATTTTCCACATCATTCAAAAAGTTAACAAAACTGAAGTCTTATCAGCACTCTTACTACTTATTGCTCTTATTGGGCTGCAAAATACAATAAACCACAGGGTAGGGAAAAAGCATTTCAGAGCCAAAAGAACAGCTGAAAGAAAAATGGCGTACTGATGCTATGTAGTGTTGCACATTCCTCATAATTTGGCACATTCTGTCCACTCGCATGGTGTATTTTAAACAAGCTGTTTAGTATTAGTCAGTGACACTAAGCTTGAGGACCTCTAAGCTTGATGACAGAGAGAGCAGCCGGGGCAGGTTGACTTTATGTGATGCAAGCTGTTTTTGACAACTAGCAGAAGTAGCCCCCAATTTTAGTTACTAGAACTGCACACATAAGCTGAGAGACATCAGAATTAGTTTCAGTTATCTGTGGTTGGTTTGAAAGAACAGCCAAGTTCATCCAGATTTTGAAACGAGGCACAATAAATAAACATAGTGAGCCTGCCTCAAGAGAATATTGAGATGAGTTCAAAGCATCCGACAACATGATGAATTAGCAAAGAGCTGGTACAGAATGAACTCATCTAGCAGAGGACAGGAAGGTCGGGCATGCAGAATAATGTGCAAGAGCAGGAAGAATGGCACTTTTATTGGAAGTTGGCCAGCATTGGTGAAGCGAGCAAAAGGCACTCCATTAGCATGCACCAGAAATTACTTAAAACTGTTTGTTTTATTTATTGAGGTGGTCTGAAGCTTCTTAACATGGCAATTGCCAGGGTGTCTACCAACCGGGAAAACCGGGAATTTTCAGGGATTTTGAGTAGTCTAGAAAAACTGAGGGAATTTGTGTTTCCATCAGGGAAAATTAGCTGTAATTTTATTGAAAGGGTCGAAAGTCGAGGTAATGCTGGCTCGAGTAACAGACAGGAATCGTAATGAATTGTCTTTGACGCCCTGTCGTCGGCTGGAGGAGTTGCCAGTGTACAGTCAACGACCGACTTTCCGGATTCCCGATAATTTGGACAGCTTTGCGGCACCACCACGTACCCCATAGAGTCAATGTATTAGAACGTCTGAAATTTCGAACGTAAGAGCTCTTCATCGTCCGATTTTCTGGAGGTTTTTCCGTGACTGCAGGTCCGAAATGGCATTAATCAAAGCCACCACCGCTGCCATTTTGATTACCTTGCTGCCTCGAACAGGCGCTCTCGCACGCAGATCCGCTGGCAGCCGTAACCACCATGGCGGCTACGCTAGGCCTAGCTGCTTCAACATTCGCTGTAAAGCTTCTTGCCGTTGGATGCCGTGTTTTTTATTGAAAGGATTCGCTGCTGTCAGCAATGGCTTGGACTCTGCTTTTGTGGTCCTCGCGATTGGCTTAGAAGCTTGGAAAGCATGGTGCGTTGCACAATGCCGGTTCCCAAAAGTCAGCTTCGCCTCCGTACACAAATGTTACTTGGTGAAGCATATGCTAAAGTATTGCAGTGAAGCATAACAAGCGTGGGAAGGGGCTTCAAGTGGTTTGTGCGGTGAACGAGTGGCGGAAGGAGGACAAGAACAGAAAGGACCCACGCATTGAGGAATGAACGGGAAAGTAAGCGTGTTGCCGCCGATTTGAAGGAGCTTGAGCTCAAAAAACAGTGTTGGCTGATGCCGAGATGCAGGTGTCCCTCACACAAACCAAAATAAACTCTTCGAAGCAGTGAAACACAACACCGAGGTGTAGTGTGCGGGCTGAGAGTATGTCAGGACAGTTGAGGCTTACTTATGAGCTGTTGAGAGAGAATCTCAATTGTGACAAAGTTTGGGCCTCGTACCAATGAGCTTGTTATCAGTTGATAGAAATAGCTCATATTCGAAAATATTTGCTTCTGTATGCATCTCCTTTTTATTCATATTTGAGAATCTCCGACTCGATTTGCAATTTTTTTCGAAGACATTTCATATGCTGTGCTTTTTACTGACCTATCCCGTCTATTCTCTTTTTGAATAACATAAACAATACTCCTTAGTATTCAAATTGGACTAAGTCGTATTTCTTTAAATTTGTCGTATTCTTACTAGAGAGTGACAGCATCGGGCGATCTGGTTTCAGCCAGTTTGACATAAAACATATTTCTGCATCACTCAGGGAATTTCGCAAAGGCACTCAGGGAAAACGTGGGAAACTCAGGGAATTTGTAAACGTCAACTTGGTAGACACCCTGAAATTGCTGATAACTGTGCCCGCACATGGTGTTGTTATAAGGGTTGGTAAGAAGGTTTCATAAGCTAGAAGATTCCGTTCATTTATTTGTGCGTGGTCGTAGACGTTTGGCCAAGATTGGCCAGTGAACCCTGATGAGGCACTGGAGCCAGTGGCGTTGCTTCTTGAGTCTGGTGGTGGTACTTGACCCTATGTCAGAGTTATCATTGTCCTCTTCTTTGACATCATGCAGGAGATCGTGTTTGGCAGAGGAGTCGCAGTTGAAGTCAAATGGTGGTCCGTGGTGCATGAGTGTAGACAATGAAGCCACTCGGCTTTAGCTGCTTGAAGTATTGTGTGTAGTTGCTGAAAGTGGTGGGTGCAACAATGATGTCATTGGGGTGTTGATTTGCATGCCCTGTGTCAGAGCAAAGCACATACGTCAGAGGTTCACAAGCTTGGACAGAGAGTTGAACCTGGAGGACATGGTGTTGTAGGGCTGAAAGTGTCAAGTAGGCCGACAGTGCACCAGCCCATCCTGTCGTGATCTTTGGCAGGAAGCAAACTTGTAGGAGATCTCCTTGTGGAAGAGGCACCTCTGACTTGTGTCAAAAGTGTTGGTTGGCTATGGATACCATGCACCACTCGCTAGGTGTGTCAGGGATTTGTAGGTTGTGAACAGAGGTACTTGTGCTCAAAGTGGTCAGGCTATTCATGTACAGAGGATGAGACGAGACTTGACTAGTGCACAAGGCCTGCTGGTGCTTTTACAGTGCGGCCGAGTACAATGTGTAATTTTCCAAAGGCAGAAGAGCGTGGGGCTGAGAAAAAAGAAATTTGGGGATAGTCGAAGCAGCCGGAGTATTGCCAGTAACCAGTGCAGATGGCATGGGTGGCAAAGTGTCACAGTGATGGTTGGGATTGCTGCGTGAAAAACTTGCAGTGTCAGGTGTTGCTATCACACACTGCTTGAACATCATAGCCTCGAATAGGTGCGAGCTTTTGAGAGGATGACAGGGATTGCAGATCATCAAGAGCAGTTTTCGTCTACAGCTATGGAAATAACGCTCTGCTGTCATTGACATGAACTTAGATCTTGGACACTGCCATGTGCTGTCCTGCAATATGACGTGGGTTTATTGTGGCGCTTTCAGCAGAGCATGAATACAGAGTTGCGCCATCTCTCAGTCATGCTGTGGTCCCAGATTGCTAAAAGAATAAAGGTTGTTTTGCTGCACCGATTCTTTGGTTAATGTGCAGGTGGCTACACAGGATATGTGCTCAACTGCTAAGTTATGTGGATTTGTAGAATAAGGACAGTTCCTGTCATATGCTGTGGCCAAACAGTGAGGTAGACACGAATCTCTGGGCTCTGATGAGACATGTGCAGGAGGGCCAGGTACGCAATGCACTTGTGGCAAAGAAGGAAAACGAGCACGAGGATTGGGCTGGTCATAAGGGCATCTGAATGTCTGTGAGATGTTCGTTGCTTCCATCTCCCGAGCTGGGATGACGCATACTGTGGCTTGGGGTTAGAGGGTCATTAAAGGAAGGTGTGAAATGCACTTGCTTTTGCCGAGAGGGAGGCTGTGCGGAGCATGGAATAGCCAGGGGATATTCATGGAAGGAGGGTGCTTGTCGTTTTTGATGAACAAGGTGAGGATAAATTGAAGCTACGCCAGAATGTGTGAGGATGGTGTGCTTTATAATGGCATATTGGTCATCAGTTGGAGCTCCGAGAAAACTGTCAGTCACAAATGGCTGTGAAGACAGCAGTCGAGAAGGGCAGCAAAAAACCAGCTCGCATGGTGCCGCTTGCCTTGGGATGCAGTGAGTCCAGAATATGCACTTGGATCTGCAGAAACCATAATTCTGGGTCGTAGGCATAGTAAGCGGGCGGAGGGGCTCGCTGTCTGAGTTCATGGTTAATGAGTTTGCAGAGGTTCAACATCATGGGTCACCACTTGAAAGGGGACGCTCTTCATTTATTTTGGCCCTGCGGTAAATATCTGGCCAGCATCAGCTACTGAACCCTGATGTGGAGACCTAAACGTGGCATTGGGGCTTGAGTTTAGCTTGAAGCTTTCATTGCTGTGGGGATTGAGGTTTGCGTTAGCACCATTGTGCAGGCACTCACCTTTTCTGCCATCCCTACGCCTCACCCTCTTCCCACTTGTGACCAGTTGTCAGTGGTGGCACTCCACCTGCGATGGTTTGCGGTGGGGCGGGGCACTGACGTCACGGCGCAACCGTGTTAGGCTGCTGATGGCGGGGAGTGTCTCTTGCCACCGGGACTTCACTTGGTACGTACATGCTTCCTCTCGTCCACCGACACATTTGTGACTAGGACTTGAGCTTGCGCACAGTGCCTTTGCCTGTGTGGGGAGCACGTACTTGGTGTTGATCCTTTCTGGACACTAAGCCGAAGAACAAATGCCTAATGCTCGTGCGAGGTCGTACCACACCAAGCTGCACTTATTGTCGGCCCAAGCCAAATGAGATTGCCCGAGGTCTTGCAAGTTGGTCCATTGGTTATCGTGAGCACAAGTAGCATAGCTGCCAGGCAATTCCAAGCGGCGTGTCCCAGCTTGAGCCTGTGCTCTCACAGCGATGTGCTATAGGCACCCCTGTCTGTATTTTCGCCCTTGGTGCGGCACCCCTTTCGTTCCCATGCCGCCCTGGGACCAGGCATTTTTCCAGTGTTCGGTGCCACTAGAAACAAAAAAACGTTTTTCGTCAACTCGGGGCAATAATGTGTTCTTGTGTGCATTGCTTGGTAGCCCCTTGTGGCCTGAGCTCACACACTATAGGCGACGGCTTTCTCGCTAAGCTCGAACCCATGGTGGCCGGTACTCCTGTGAGACCCTAACACTTGATATTGTCATCTTCTCATGCATCACACAGGCGATGGTTGTGCAGCTACAGGCTTATGGCAATTAGTGCCGCACATGTTTCATGTATTTCTTAAAATTTAAAACATGTTGCAACGACCTTTTAACTCGCCTTTTGTTAAAAGTATTTGAGTGCACGTAGCATAGTAAAGCCTAAACACCCTTTCTTGATCAGTTTAAGCTGTCATCTAGTCGACGAGTGCTATCAAATTTGGTAGCTTTTTCTTTTTGAATTTATAGAAATCATGTGACCTCAGCTAGAGGTCCTTTCCCTGTGTACTAGATTTTAACGCGATAGCGTTAAGGAGCCAGCCCGTGTCGCAGAAAATCTGGTGTCCCGCGTCAGACATTGCATTAGCAAAAGGATTTTCGAACCACGTATACCCAGTCCTTCCACGTGATGCCAGCAATTGACTGAACTAATAGAATATCTCAAGTTAAAATGCGTTGAAAAATTTTAAATTATGACTGGCACACAACCTACAGACATGATAGCTCGCGGATTGTAATTTGACTGTACGAGAAAACAAGCCCTTTCACACACACAAACCGGCCGTGGCATTCTCAGACCGGCTGTGTCTTCCACCATTTTGTACACGGCAGTGCAATGGGTGTCTTGGGGGCCAAGGAGTAGCAGATTTGGTTCTTTGCATTAACTCCAGCTGGCGCTCGTCTCCACCGCATCGTGGCCCATGCAAGGGGCCGAGGTTCCACCACAAAACTTGCCTTCGTGCATAGCGTTCGCGGCAAGCGTTTCCAGGTAAACATTACAGTTACGTACGCTCTAGTTGCAGGGAAGTGTGAGAAGCAGTCGGGGATCTTTTAATGCTATCGCATTCCACTCTTAAGAGGCGAAGTTTGAGCATCCTCCAAATGTTTGTTATCTGCCTCCAGTAGATTCATATTTTGTCGGGATTGCAATCTCTTTATTTCCTTCGCAGGCTGTTACAAATGAAGATGTCACTCAGGAGGAGCTTGGTGGAGCCAAAACTCACACAGTCACGTCCGGTAACTATATCCCTTGCCTTTCAAGATTTAACCTGTAGTTTCATGCGGCTGCTCTGTCGGAGCACCTTGCACAAAAACTCACAGGGTATTTTGTGCTAACTCTAGGGTGACTTGAAAGTGAAAGCCCAAGTGCCAATGCATTAAAGATGGACACATGATGTACACATCCCCCTTAATTTGCTTATTGTACTTTGCTTAGTCATCCCTCTTAATTCCAAAGGTGAAGGGTTTGACTCCCATCCAAGGTCGTGGGTTTGAGTGCCTTGACTCTATCTTAATTAACTGCACCTTATTTAATTATACCTTAATTAACTGTACCTTAATTAACACCAAAGGTTGGGGGTTTAACTCCCACCTATGGTCGTGGGCTCGAGTGCCTTCATTTACTCTAGCTTGATTACATGTGCCTTAATTGCCACCAAAGGTTCTTGGTATGACTCCCACCAAAGGTCGCGGGCTCGAGTGCCGTAATCCTATCTTAATTAACTGTGCTATATCAACGTCGCCTTCATTGACACCAAAGGTTCTTGGTATGACTTCCACCAAAGGTTGTGGGTTCGACTCCTGCTAAAGGTTGAGGATTCGTAGCGTTTTTGTACCTTTCATGTCGTCAACGCATTTTCACTCAAGGTTGACTGACTGATGAGATGTATAAGGCCTTCACCTTAATAAAGGCCTAGATAAGGAGTGAAGGCTCCATAGTAGATATTATGTAGTGGTCAGTCCAGGTCACCAGTCAGAGAATTTCATTAAAACCGAGTCGTGTGGTTTGCTGCCAAACATCATTTTCATTTTTGATATTCTTACCGCATTTTCCTTATCTTATTCATATGACAAGAATGTGACCCAAACTTACGGACATGTTCATTATGCCAAGAACAGGTTAAATACAAACTATGGTAGACTCCCTTAATAGGGACGTTTAAAGTCCAAAATAATTGTCTACCCTAACACTGAACTGTTGTTAAACAGTAACAAGTATCCCAATATAGCTACAAGCAGAAGCAGAGTTTCTGCAAAAAATTAAATAGCAGAAATGTAGGATACAAGCAATTCCACCATATACGGGAGAGATATGAAGCCTATTTAGCAGAAACATACTATTTAGCAGAAAAAGCTTACTAAACTGGTGTGTGCAATAAAATTGGTGTGCCAAAACAAGTTCCCGCTAGCCACATTCTGCCATCATAGATGTCAAACGTGCCCTGCATTGAGGATGCATTTTGCACATGCAGAGGCACCACACCTGCCCCGCAAGAATGGCACAAATTGGCAGGAATAACTGTATCGTCAGTGCCAATGCAGCTCCTGTTGCATACTTCCTGCAAATGACATGATGAAAAGTGCCTCGCTGATATTTGTTTTACCTGCAAATGCTATGGCTGGTTACTATTCAGGCAGTAGTTTGAAGGGGTAATTGATTACTTACCGATTGATGTTCCAATTGTCAATCTAAGCTCGGCTCTGGCAGAACCACGTTTGATGCATGGTGGATAATGCATGGTAGGTTTAAATAACTCGCATGCGACTTAGGAGCTGCTCAAGATGCGAGTTCTGACAGTTTGCATTGTGTATTTTTCATGTTCTGTTTTTTTGTTAGCTGCAGATGTGAGAAAGGGCTTCTCCACATGAAAAACGTTTCCTGATGAATGCTGTTGCATGCATACAACACGCAAAAGAATGTACAAGTACTGAAATAGCTAATGTCCATGTGTATGTCTGCACATATTTGGTGGCGAAAAGGTAGATTTACTACAACTTATGATAGCATCAGCAATGCATTTGATGGGCGTGCCGGTAGCAACAAATCTTCCGGTCCTGCTGCGCTACTCTAGGAATCACTCAACTGGTGTGCTACTTGTTGCAACACAGCAGCAGATGGGATGGCTGATAAACGTGTCACGGTTGAACGACGATGTGGTAACCTGTTTGCAACTGATGACAGATAACATCGTTGGAGCCATCCTTTGATAGGACGAAAAGGAAGCTAAGATTGACAAAGGCAGAAAATATGATGAGCCTGCAGACAAACCAAGAATTCTGACAAGGAAGGCAATAGCAACATTTAACTTTATGTAGCTCTACCTTGTATTGCTGCCGGGTTTTGCTAGGGAGCATGCCATAACTTTGATATCATAGGGTCAGCTGTGCCGCTGTTTTGCAGCGATGCCTTTTTTGATGCTAATGCCCTTTCACGCATTTCACATTTGTAAAGGGCCACATTCAATGTTCTGCCTACAGCGGAGCGTTGCTCTTAAAACTCACGAACACGAAAAGTGTGAAAAGGCAGCGGCATCGAAAAAGCATCGCTACAAAATTGTGACCCTGCAGATGCACATTGTCAGATGAAATCTGCATATAAAAATTAGTGACTGCTTCCACTAAGTATCTCTTGAATTCATGCTAAATATTTTCTTTTTCTGAATGCTCTTGGCCTGCTCTCCTGCAGATAACATTGTGCATGATCTTTACAATGCAGTGACCTTATAACAAAGAATTTTGAGGTGCCAAGTGCTTCATTATTATAAAGATGTTTGTCTATCTATTGTTCTGAATGATGGTCCAATGCAAAAATTCCAGCTGAAATTGTGCATTTTCAACCTGTGGCTGCAGAAATAGTGCTACTATCCAGTTCATCACCTCTACCGGCATTCCCAATGCTTTAATGGGGCGTAAAGGTTAAAATAAGTTGAGCTTTACTAATAAAATATTTTATACTACCACAATACTAAATAAACCTTCCATACCATGGAAGATGCTTGGTAAGCCATAAAAGGATGCAAAAATGAAAGGTGGATAGCAGTACCACATTGAAGTTCCTGCAACAGCTCACCATGACATGCCTTGTATTCTAAAGAAGCCAGAGAATGAACTTCACAAATTTTTAGAACCTTTACTGCAGCTGAACCACTCCAATACGAGAAAATCCATATAAGTCCATAACATCACATAGGCATATGGGGGCTGGGGTTTCAGCGCAAAATTCTTTATAAATTTGAGTGTGGCCTGTATTTTTTTTTTCAAATGATTAAACCCTTACCAGAAAGTAACAAAAATGGAGTTTTGAACGAATACTTTATTGTCCTTGGGCTTAAAATACAGCTCTTCTTTTCTGCTTTCCAGCCCATAAGGCACTGCTCATTTTCATTGTTTTGTTCACGCTCAGGTGTGGCTCACAAGGCATTTGAAAATGATGTGGAAGCCATGATGGAGATGCGTCGTTTCTATGACTTCATCCCGATGAACAACAAGTCTGGGCCCCCTGTGCGGAAGTGTTTTGACCCCTGGTGAGTGCGGTTTGTCAAGGAACGCACTCGTAATTCATCCTAGAAACACTCAAAGCTGTAGACAAAGATAATCATGAATAGCCAGGAAAGGGAACAAGAGTTCAGTATCGCCAATCAGTCTCTAGAGCCTGTGAAACTCGCAGCCTAGGTCAATTAATCACAGGGAACCCTGACCTTAAAAAGGAAATTCACAGAAGAATAAAAATGGGTTTGAGCACATACGACAGACATTGTCAGCTCCTGACTGGAAGCTTACCATTATCAATAAAAAGGACAGTGTACAATCAGTGCATTTTACCGGTGCCGACATATGGCGCAGAAACTTGGACACTGACAAAGAAGCTTGAGAACAAGTTAAGGACCGCGCAAAGAGCGATGGAATGAACAATGCTAGGCGTAACGTTAACAGACAGAAAGAGATCGGTTTGGATCAGCGAGCAAATGGGTATAGCCGATATTCTAATTGACATTGAGAGAAAAAAATAGAGCTGGGCAGGTCATGTAAGGCGTAGGTTAGATAACCGGTGAAGGGAGGAGAGGAGGAAAGAGAAAAGAAGAAGGCAGGGAGGTTAACCAGAATAACGTCCGGTTGGCTACCCTACACCGGGGGAATGGGAAAGGGGAAAGCAAAGATCACAGGGAGAGAGAGGAGGGAAGGAAAGAAGGAAATTGCGGCAAGTTCGCTGACGCGTGTGGTTTTACAGAAATTGCCTTAATAGTCACAGGTGGTCGCACAAACCCGTCGTCCTTAAGAAACACAAAAGTGCCTTCACCGCTTTATGGGCCGACGGGCGATGTGGGCGGTGTTCCAGCAGCACCTCCACAGAAAGCGGCCGATTGTCCAGTTTTTGGAAAGCTTTGGCAAGTTCTTGTCTCTCTAGGGCATATCTTGGACAGTGGCACAGCAGGTGGTTGATGTTTTCTTCGGTGCCACAGACCTCACATGCTGCACTGTCAGTCACTCCAATTAATGTAGATTATGCCTTTGTGAAGGCCACTCCTAACCAAAGGCGACAGAGAAGTGTAGCTTCACGTCGAGGAAGTCCGGGTGGAGGTCGGAGCTGCAGGGAGGGGTTTAGTCGATGTAGTCGTGTCAGTCGTAAGTTTTGCGAGTTCCACTCGGTCACTGTGAGGCTATGTGCCAGGTGTCGAAGCTGCCTTGCAGTGTCAGTCCTCGAAAGCGGAATCGGAACGCTGTGCTCTACTTGATGAGCTGTGCGAGCAGCGTTATTGGCGGAATCATTGCCACTGATTCCACAGTGGCCAGGTACCCACTGAAAAACGACTTCGTGGCCTTTTTGTTGGACGTCATGGTGAAGTTTCATGACTTCGTATGTCAATTGGTCATGACATCCGTGTCGGAGAGAAGGGAAGTGTAGTCAAAGATGGCAGAAGACCAGGTGGCGTGATGAAATTAGGAAGTTCGCAGGTGCTAGTTGGAATCAGTTGGCACAGGACATGGGGTTATTGAAGATCGCAGGGAGAGACCTTCATCCTGTAGTGGACATAAAATAGGCTGCTGCTGCTGATGATGATACACAGCAGAACCCTGTTCATGCATTTTAGGAAAAAGAAACTACAGAAGGCCGTAATAACTGGGTAAACATACAATTTGAAGCTGCACAATTGCAGTCGAGGGGTTTTCTGAAATGAAATATACCCTTAAAAAACATAGTCCCCGTGAACCATGTTTTATTTTCCCTGTTTCATTTTCCCTTCACTCTCTCCCCTCCTCAAGGGCTCAGATGTGCTTTACAACAGATTTTGTCTCTTATCTCGGTCAACGGCTGAATTTAACAGAGCCAGTTTACAAACTTGTAGTGTTGTCTCTCGTGAATGTGTAAACAGGTGTCAAGCATCATTTAGTGGCTGGGACTTGCCTGTCTTTCCTTAAGTTTGTAAATTAACTCAAGCATGCCTCATCACAACAAAACACTTACTCTGTTTTTCCGATGAAGTCTTCAATAAGTTTTTATGCCTGATGTACCATCATACCAGAAAAGTGCTGCTTGTGAGGAAGGCTGTTTATTTATTTGCTGCTTCTGCAAGTAAACGGTGCAGCATGTTGAAACCTATACAGCTTATACTGGGAGGACAATGGCCTTGCAAGAAGAATAACCCAGTGAGGCCAACAGAAGTTTTAAAGGGGCCCTGAACCACCCCTTGGGCTTGGTGAAATAACATATCTCGTGCGTAGCATATGCTGCTGTGAACAGCTGAGACAAGTTTTGCTGTCGTACGCAGTGCCTGAAGCTCGCAAACGGATCACGAAGTCACCTTTTTCTCAAATGCTCTCTTTTCAACAGAAGGAACTGTCCTCACTCTCTTCTGAACACTTTATTTCATCATCGAACGCTTTATTTTGTAATTCCCTTAGACGGCTGCTATTGGCCGATAGCTGACATCAAGCTGCAGTCGGCTACATGGTGTAGATGTCGCCGTAGGGTGCTGCCATGAGTCAACTGGCTAAGCGCACCGCGGTTCGCTGAGGACAACTGCATTTGCCATATGTTTAGTGCGTCTTAGCACCAAAGGCCGAAGTCATGGCTTCTACGTTAACATCCAAAATGAAATTTCAATAGCGTGCCACGGTGACATATAGAAGGCGGAGCGTTATGGTCACACCCCACTGCGCCTTCACAGTGCAAGGCATTGAAGAAGGAACGGGAGCACAGTGGAGGCCGTGTTTGATTGCCAATAACTCCGCTTCTGCTGAACGCATTGAAGTACTTTTTGCGGCAAAGTATTTCTGAAATAGCTTATTTTACTTCAAGTTCCTTTCTCCCGTTTGATAAAAGGTGGCTCAGGGCTCCTTTAAGACACCTAAAATATGGATAGCTCAAACTTGCCCTCAGTTTCACAGTGCACATAAACACACTGATGGTGGTGCTCTTGGTGCAGTGTACAGTGTGTAGTAAAAATGTGGCTGTTCTTGCCGAGCCCACTGACAAGACATTTTTATGTGTGCGTGCCCTGAATTCAATGTTTTCATTCTGCAGGGATAGGATTGTTCCAAGCCTGGACAGCGTGGTGCCCGTCGAGACGACAGCTGCTTACAATATGCTTGACGTCATTCTTGATGTGAGTTCATAGTGGTCAGCATTTTTAGCCATATCTACTAAAGAAAATGCCACTAGAACATCTCATATATAGTGGCCAAACGATTTTTTTGGTGCAGCAAAGGCTGCAAAAATGACTGAATGATCTGGTTGTCCAAAAATGCAAATTTTTAGATAAAAGTATATTTTGTTTGTTTTTACATCTGCATCTGTACAGAATATTTGCTTACAGAGTTTTCTTTGGCGCTGTGGATCAGTCAAGTAACATCAACTTGAGATTTCGTGATGGTTGAGGACTCAAAGGCGTGCACAAACGTAAGCTTGCCGAAGCTGCGAAAACAACAATGCATGCTTCAGGCTACCTATGCCCCACCAGCTTAGCGCACATCAGTGTCTTGTACTGCAATATTTTGCGCAACATTTTGCATTCTGTAGATGTCAACTACAGTTTAGGCTGCCAAATTTTTAGTGACTTTAGATCATCGCACCTTTTCCTTGTTGGTGCATATTTCCTTGAGGTGTTCTGCAAAATGTTTGAACCCGGCGGCGTGGGAGGATGTGCCCCACGACGTAGCGGGGATCAATGTCTCGAAACTTTTCTAATAACGCAACCTGCACACAGAAGGCGCGGTTCGCCACCTGATCTACCTTTGCGCGTGCCAGTGCCACGTGCAAAGTATGAGTAGTTGAGGACATCTGAAAAATAAATCAGTGACTATCTTCTGCCTGGTTGTTTTTCTTTGTGAAAGTTGCTCTTGTGTATTCATTTTGCCCTGATATTTTTTACTTAGTCATTTTATATCTTTGAAGTTGGTTTGTGTGAAAGTACTCTTTCTTCTGTGCAGGTAGTAGATGACCGTGACTTCTTTGAAATTATGCCAATGTATGCGAAGAATCTAATTGTCGGATTTGCTCGAATGAACGGCCAGACTGTTGGCATTGTGGGCAACAATCCTAAGTCAGCAGCAGGTGAGTTTAGAAGCACAACCTGTCATTTGTGCTACAAAGCAGCCTGCATTCTTTTAAATAGAAAGAGCGCCCATTCATAAAAAGAAGTTCCCAAATCTCGGAAAGCAAGTAAAAGATGGCTGCCCGCATTGGGCATCCGGGTAGAAATAACTGGTCTGTCTGTCTGTCTGTCTGTCTGTCTGTCTGTCTGTCTGTCTGTCTGTCTGTCTGTCTGTCTGTCTGTCTGTCTGTCTGTCTGTCTGTCTGTCTGTCTGTCTGTCTGTCTGTCTGTCTGTCTGTCTGTCTGTCTGTGTGTGCGTGCGCGCGCGCGCGCTTGGGAAGAGGAATGCTGTTGTCAGGGCACATTTCAGAAATTCATCAGATGTGGACATTGTTGGCACAGGGAGGTGCATTCTTGACAGTGGAATATTACACTGCCGAAGTCATCTCTCTGTGCATTTCTTGCAGTATTGGGCATGTGTCTTGTGGTTAAGCTTGAGTTGAGTATGTTGGTAAGCACCCATAGTACTGAAAGACAGATGTGCAAACTCAGGCACAAATAGAATGAAAAGAATGGCACTTGTGTTTTCATTCTACTTGTGTCTGTGTTGGCATGCCTGCCTTTCAATACAATGGCAGTTAGGCAAGTGACACTAGTTTAGAAAGGTTGCCAAGACATTACTGGATGGACAGTGATTTGCAGATGGTTCACCAGCTTTTGAAATTAATACGGCAAGAAGCACAGCTACTTTGGTGAACCTGTATTGTGCAAGTTATTGTCATCATTGCTTTTGATGTTGACTTCATTGAAAATGCCAGCCAACAGCATGTGACTGTGAAAACGTCTGAAAAATTGGGCAGTACGAAAAAAACGAATGCATGCGTTTTACTACCTTCCAGGTCTCAAATCACAACAGCCCCATCAGAAATAGCTCGGAAGGCCTGCCAGTACGCTTTATTGGGCATCTCGGTACATGTACAGTGAGGGGAGATGGCAGGTTTTCACATTTATGATTAAAAGTGACCTGTGATACTGGCCCCTTTCTACTCTTCGAATGCTTCACCACAAAACTTTGCACATGCTTGTCAAGGAAAATTGTGTCAATTTGTGTGTTAATATTGAGATTTGAGTGTAGGTCATGAAGAAAAATAGCCAATTGTGTTTCGCAAGTTAGTCCCTTGCGGAATTCGTTCTGGGATTGGTTAAAGAACTTCCTATCAAGAAAGTTAATTATATAGGTGTATATGACATGTTCCATGATCTTGCAGGGCATCGACGTGATGGAAATGAGGTGGTAGTTCAAAGGCAAGCCTTTATTGCCCGATTTGTAGACTAGAACGACCTTGCTCACTTTCCGCTCTTTTGGAAGGTTTCTGGAAGACAATGACTGTGAAAACGGCAATGTTAGACATGCCGCAGAGATGAATTTAGTGCGTTTTAAAAACTTCGATGTGTTTTTGTCGAAACCTGCAGAAGTTTAGTATTAGCTATGATATTTGAAATTCCATATACCAAAATAGGGATAGCAGGCATTGTAGGCATAGAAGGGGCAAAAAAGGAAGGTAAACGTGCATCGGATTTTTTAGTAAACACTGAAGAAAAGCAGTATTAAACGTGTTAGCAGTGTCCGTGTCTGATAAGATTTCACCCTGCTCATCGGTAAGGAGATAGTGCAAGATGGCTGTGGGTTAATCATTTGCCAAAATTTCTTTGGATTTTCACTTATCATGTTGGCTTGGTCGAAATGAAAGCAAGTGTACTTGCGTGCGCGGATTGCTGTTAGATATATATGTTCTGCTTTATAGTACTTGTTCCGCGAGTGATTGTAGGTGTAGCACGGTGAGGCATTTTTTGACGGCATGATACAGTAAAACCTCATTAAACCATACCCGCATAAACTGTAGTTTCGTTTTGAAAGTAGCAAAGTCAAATCTCCGACTCTGTGGTCATCGAACGTAATGCATTTTGTACCCACTTGAACCGTAGCAGCTTATTGTGTACGTATCGGTTAACACATAGTGTTTAAACATTTTGTCGCGCAATCACGACGGTGCGTCATCCCCGTTGGGCAGCCTGGCAGAACAACAAGCCTCAGAGATCAGAACACCAGCCTCGAAGCACCCTGTGGGTTTGTGCATGAAGCCACATCATCATCATTTTGGCGCTATCCCAGAGAGCATTGTGGCATCATGCAAGCTAAGACTCACGTCATGCTGAAGCACGGATAAAAAACACCGGGTGCTCAGCATAGATGAAAAATTGGATATTGTTCGTGCTCTCAAACATGGCATGAAGAAGTCGGCGCTGGCACGCGACAGGGATCGACCGTTGACTACGGTGTGTGACATTTGGAATGCGAAGAAGTTGCTCGGCAGCATTGCTGCGACCATGAAGAGATGTCGGCTATGACGTTCGCCTTTTCGCCATAGTTGCCTCTGTTGTTGCTGAAGTGTCGCCTAACGACAGTGATAAGGACAACGAGGAAAGCAACAGCACGGGCAATTCATGCCCGACAGTTGCAGAAGCTGCACATTACATCAGCCTCATAAATGCAATGGTCACGACGAGAACAGCAACCCGCTGTGAAAAAGGCGCCCCACAGCTTTTGCAGCGCTACCACGCCCGTGCACGGGGAATATGCAACACCAACAAGGAATCTGCCATGAGAGTGTTTGCCGAGAAGAGGGGGCTGGCTTAAAAGCTGGTTTGCAGCTTCAGTAAGCTTGAGGCTGCTGTCGTCGCTGCTAGGCCGCCGTGGCATCAAACAAAAATAACACTTATGTCACGCGAAGTGAATAAATACTGCATGTTTTTGCCCTTTCATTGCACTCTCTCTTAGTTTTGTTTTTGACAGGTAAGTGGGCGGTCTCATACTGCTTTGGTTAAGCAGTGTTAGCGTTTAGTGCAGACTTTTTGGAGCTTCGGCAAACTGTGGTTTAACGAGGTTTCACTGTAGCTGTGTTTCTTCTTGGACACTTTGGGATGACTCGTCAAAGACATATAGCTTCAAGTTGATGTGCAGTGTTTTGTAATGATTGAATAAGGCATAGATTTTTTTGTAAAAGCGACAAGATGGTTCCGCAAATTTTGAACCTGGCGGGAGTAGTCTTCACTAATGTCGAAGAGAGTACCCTTTAACTTGTGGCTATTAGATAAAACTGCTTCTCTGGTTTTGAAGGAACTGAATTTAACAATAATTGGACAATTTCAACCTTGGGTGTGTCTGCCTAGTCGATATGCACGTTCAATTAATTGAGGTCCTAATGTGAATTTAAGGTACTCAGAGTAATGGCGAATAACTATTCCTTCAGAACACGCAAAGGATTCTTTTGGGTCAGAACCTCTTGTCGGCGACGCTTTCGGTGCTGAGTCACATGAAATTTTGCCAAAAGTTAAAGTATCTCCCAAAGTTATCGCCTGAAAATACTGCCCAAAGAAAGTTCCATCTCCTCAGACAATGATGATAAGTGAACTTGTTTTTTGAATTGATTCATTGAATAAAGGTACCATTTCTCTTCATCTCGCGTTACATTTGCAGTTTGATTTTATTTTTTATTTCGCAAACTCAAAGCTCGACCCTCGCAGTATAATCGTGGTCACATTAATTCGAGTAAATATGGCATGTCTGAAAATTGGACGTCCTAAAAGTAGGTCATTGACTGTACATGTGTAAGCAAGAGAGAGGGGGCCAAAAGACCAGTTCTGCTTTTTCTTTTCTATCGACTGTGTCGCTAATCATTTAATTCTGTGTGTACATCTTGCAGGTTGCCTTGACATCAACTCATCCATAAAGGGTGCGAGATTTGTCCGCTTTTGTGATGCATTCAACATTCCCATCATCACATTTGTGGATGTTCCTGGATTCCTGCCAGGTAATTTAGTCTATTTTGATATGACAGGTAAATCTCAATATAACAGACTTCAATACAGTAGATTTTCACTGTTAGACTCCGGTTAATTCAATATTTAGGTTAATTTGATTTCACCAGCACCCCATGCATTTCTATGAGTCCAATCTTTCATTATTTCTATCCTAAAATTAACATTCACCAGAATTTGAACTTCACCAGTCAGCATGCATGTTCCTGACCTCTACGGTGACCCCGATAGCAACCCCTTTAGTGACTGTGTCTGTCTCAGCACAGTTGAGTGGACAGCGAACGCGTTGAACACGTCATTGTACGTTGAAAACGCCATTTTCGGCCAGCCCTAGGCAGATTTCCAAGCAATTACTGTAGCTCACACTGCCCGATTGCAGTGTTTGCCCGGTTCTATTGTGCCATCCTTTATTTTTTTCTTTTAAGAAAATTGGACCGAAAGTTACCTGCGTAGTGCAATCGGACAAGAAACCAAAACTGCTTTTGCAACGTTTCTGTTCTTTACCGCATAACATGAACGAATTGCGGCAAAGCTAATGTTAAGAAGCTTTGTGGTGGAGATAACTTCAGGAGGCTGGCTGTCATTGTGCAAGAATATTTCTTTCTAAAAAATCAGGTGCACATTAGATTTCTTCTTTCTTTAGGAGCTTTAATGTCATTTCGACGTTAGTGTTCTACTTTGGACCCATCGGAAGTTGGCACGTGTTTGATTTGGGGGCATGTTAGACTCGGCCAACTAATGCCAATGGATCAGTGGTGTGTTGTGGCATTTTTTCTGTGTCTTTATTATTTCGACCTGCCGGTTGGCGTCCGTCTCCTTTGCTAGCATGGCTGTGGCTTCACGCAGCTATCAGTGTGGCCTGTTTTAGATGTAATATTCCGCATGTGCAAAGACAGAGTGAGCTGAGATGGTGTGGCATCTGCACTCTTCCCACACGTTTAGTGCTAGAGGTTGCGTTATCTCGAGTTTGGAAGACGCATTAAAGCTAGAGGCAGATAAGGCATTTTGCGCCTCGCTGCCGGCTCTTTTCATGATAGTGTCCCACTGCCACCAGGGCGGAATGAGCGCGAGAGCGTGGCTGGCTTCGCTTCATTCCACCGACATGAAGATGGGGCATGAAACCACATCTTTTGTCGCCGACTCTCAAGTACTACAATTTTTTTTTATTCAAATTTGCTTTTTCCAATTATCTGATAATTCAGAAAATTTCGCAGCTGCTACCATGTAACAAAATCTGTCAGGTGCTGTACTTATTTGCATAAAAAATAGAATTTCAATATAACAGAATATCGATATACTGTAGCAAATTGCCGACTTCACCAATTTCATTATATATTGGTGTTTAACTGTATATTCTTCTCCTTCTTTCTTGGGCTTATACTTGCGGACAACTTTCTGTGGCTATGAAGGGAACGCTATGGGCACGTGGCTGCTGCACATGTGTTACCACACCAAGTGGTCCGGTAGTATTAGTGTTAGACAGTGCTTTTGGTTGCTTGGAACAGACACTGAATCGGTGCAGCTTCCACATGCAACAGTTTTGCGTTTCCCAAGATGCGGAAGGGAAAAGCCGCAACATAAGTAAACCTTTACACTCAGTGGTGTGTTCCATCTTATTTAACTGTTGCTAATAAGGCGTTTGTTTTCTCTTTCCCAGCCTAAACTAACGTGGATTAAAATGCAGCACTTTTTTCAGAAGCGCTCTCACTCGTGCACGCTTTGCCTCCGTAGCTTTCCCTTCATAGCCAGAGAAAGTTGTCCTCAAGTATAGTCATGTACAGTGCTCACGGAATGAAATAGGACAAGGAGCATTTAGTAGAACCCTACATATGTGCAAAGTATGCGAGAGCACCATGTCATGTCGCTAGGAATTTGGTCACCACACGTGACGAGGACTCCGATGTAAGCATACGCGCCAAAATTACGTCGATGTGACACGAACTGCAGCCGGTTGAAACGAAAGTATGCGCATTACTTAGCCCTAAATTGACGCGTTTCATTCCGTGAGCACTGTACATTTGTGGGGCCAGCTCTTCTGCATCTCTGTCTCCATTTCTCTTGATTATGGGCTTTGTGTTGAGTATTGCAGCAACTAGATAAGTGTGTAGTGTGTTTGCCCAGCATTATTTCACCCAGCCCCTTGGATGCTTTTGAGGCACTTCGAAACTGCAGCTGATGTGTGCAAGCCAGTCAGCATCTAATCCGAGTATGTGGCCATATCGTCTAAAGCTGGCTTTGCACCGGCCCGCTTGTATTTTGTTGCTTATTTCTGTTCCCCATCTCCAAAAAATCCTTGGAAAAATGCTGCTTAGTCAACTCTTTTCAAACATCTATGAAATCTTCTGCCAGAGAGTCAATTTGGATCTCTTATGGGGGATAGTGTAAACTTGAGCGTAAAACATGCCCTTTCTGTTTCTACGATGTGTACCGTATTAGGCATGAGTGCACTCAAGTTAAGCTCAGCTGTAACTGCAGGTATTTAGTGGGAAAAATCAGATCTCCATTGTGCATAGTTCAACCAGTTTCATTTTCTTTTCTGACACTTAATAGAATTAAGAGTTGCTCTTAGTGGCAGTCATGACACGAGGGCCTGCGAACAATGGATCTTCTTTTCTTGAACTATACTATAGTCACTTTTTATGATGTCCGGGGCAGCTCCTCGAGTGAAAACATGTTTTGGCGGCTCTCCGTCTCTGAACATTTCCAAAAATATACTTTACAACTTGCACAGGTGCATCCAAAAGGTACCCTTGTGACTCTGCTAGCAGGAAGCAAAACATGTCACAGTCACAAATATGCAGATAACTAGGAAGGGCTGCACTGAAAAAGCAGTGTAGGGGGAAAAAAGGGCCACTGCGCAAATGTACACGCAGAGAACGTGGCACCATAGTATGTGACAAGGCAGCAAACATTCACATACGCAGCCGTGCGTCATGACAATAGGGGTCAGAAGGGAGAAACCAACGTTACTAGATTACTTCATCAGCTTGCAAACTCCGCCGGGGTGCGACGGCAAATGTGGCCCCCTTTGGTTCCTGCTCGCGAGATGGCGCTTCTGACACCATTGGCCCGGTCGCATCATCGTTACAGAGCTTGCGCGAGCGTTAAACGCAATTTACGCAGTTAATTATGTGTAAGGGGAGTTATTTTCGAGATAGTGAGCAAACGTCATTTCCAGTTCGCTACTAGAGTATCGTTTGAGCCACTAGAGCAATGCCACTCGCCAGAGGCGAGACTGAAATGCCTGAATCTAGCTCCTCGTATGCGGGACTCCTATCTATTCAGCTGTGAGGATTCATTGGTTTCCTGTTCTTTTTAATTCAGTTTTGTATAAAATTACATGTTAGCGGTGAGCCAAGTAATATAGGTATCTGATGCCGCTGAAAATACTGAATGCTAAAGCTTTGAACCACCCTTTTGTTCCAGAACACTCAATGCTAGGATACGCGTTTATTAAACACAATATACTGAACTACTTCAGTGAACGCTCACCGTTTTTAAGGCTATAAATCGCGAAATATGACTAGAACAAAAGCCAAATCCAAAACAATTTATTGAATCAATGCAATAAACATCTATTGGGAACCACTTTTCAAGAGCCAGAGTTACAAGAGATGCACTTTTTGTTTGGTATAGCCACCTTTTCCTTGCTTTGTAACCGATGGCTAAAATCGCAGGAGAAAATGTGCATTCTTGTCACACTGACAAAGTTCAATATCTGGCATGGGAATATCTGGCATTTCCAGCTTGTGCACCACACCACACTAACAACCTCAAATGACCAACCCTGCAACTGTTGGCCTGCTGCTGCCATGCCACACAACTCACTGAAAAGCTGTATGTTGTTCCCCAGCACAACAGTGCAGTCAATATCACCACTGCTTTCCCTGGAAATGCAGAAGTTCGACGTCACCGCTTCTTGGTTGTTCTCTTTTTGCTCTTTCTGACGCTTAGGCCCAGGTGGTGCACGCACTGTTGGAGCCTTGAGTTTTCACACTGGCTTCGACGAGTATTTAGGGCAATCGGGAAAAATGCGCGGCACAGCATCTTCCTTGAGAGCCCACTTGTCACGCGATATGACAACTACGTCACCATGAACTTTGTGAACGAAGTCTTTCACAATATCTTCCTCGTGAAAGCGGAGGTCACAAACAGCGCATGAGCTGGACAGCTCCTTATCCAATCTGCGTATAGCCCGTGGCCACTGTTGAAGGCGGAACTCATCAGCGGGTGGCTTAAAAAAATGTCTTTTTTAAGCTTTGGATTTCGTCAAATTGTAGCCACTTCAGCAACTAGTCGCAAAGCAATGAGCCATGTTTTCTCATGTTCAGGACACGTCACAACCAGGCACTACAGCCAACGACCGATTTTTCGGACCCTCTAGGGAACCTAAAAACATCCGAAAATTCAGGCTGGCCGAAAAAATGAATGCATGCAAAAAAACGCACCTTTTTTCTTTTTTTCTCGGATCTAGAGGTAAAGGGCGAAGTACCACGCTTCCGAAACCCTGCCAAAGCATCAATGAACGTGCTATAAAAAGAGGCGTTCAAAAACTCTGTATGCAGCCGACTGCCGGTTTATTATGTACATGTGCATCGTCGGGCAGCCGGTGTTATTGCTGCAGTGGCTTGAAGAACTTGATTGTTGTTTGGACGGCGTTCCGGTTGCATGCGATCATATTCGCCTTGATCTGAGCAAGGGTCATATCAGCACTGTACACCGATGAAAGAGTCAACAGTGCTCGCGCAAACTCGGCGCTTGTAGGCGGCACAGGCATTGGCTCCTCATTTTCAACATCAGAGTTTCTGAATCCCCCACAACCTGACGGACTATTCCCTCGTCAGTCAGTTCTGCGCAGAAGTTGAGCTCGTTGTCAGTGTCAACAAACTGTTCAAAAGTTATTTCTGTGGGTACGGTACTGCTTTCTGCGTTTCGATGCTATCGGCAAGGACGACGAAGACGAAGTGGGGGCCGTCGAAGGGAAGCGATATCCTCAAGTTGCAAACAGTGGAGTTCGCTGACGAGCGTCGAAGCACCTAGGCCTAGCGTCGTAGAGCACACTTGACACAACGGCACAACCACACACCACGCTAGCCAAAATGTGGCCTGCGCAAACAAATGAAATAGCGCCGCTCCGGAAACTCCGCCGGAGGCGGAAGTGCGGCCATTTGCGGCAATGAACATAGCCAGCGTGGCCAGACCAAATCGGTGTGTGACGGCTATATTCGGCTAGTTGTGGTTCAAAGCGGTGATATGCTTCGGCTGCAAGTCGATTTCCTTCGCAAGGGCGCTGTGCGAGGAGCCAAAGGACCTTCCGTCGCGTCAAAAACTCCGGAGAATTGGACGGCAGGGGGTTCGAGCGTCCTAAACTTCAGATGTCCTTATACATTGATTCTATGGGGCTCGTGGCAGTGCCGCGAAGACATCCAAAAATTCAGTCGTTGACTGTATATATATGCACTTGCGATAATCAACGGTGATCAACCGTAGTCTCACATTACGTTGAGAAGCTGTTCTTGCCTTGATATGAAGCGAGCAAGTCAAGCTGCATCACACGATCTGCAAGACGCACAGCTCGGGTGCAAGGATGCCTCACGTGGTCGTAAAAGTGACAAGTTGCAGCGGGAGCACACGCCGCACGAGCTGCGTCGATAGGTCTCGCTGGCACTCACAGGGATAGTGATCACTACACAACACAGTCGAAGGCAACGAAGAAACACTCAGCACGGCACCAAGCCTGCATTGACTTCGCCAGAGCAGTTGCAAAAACGCACCGACAACACCTGCCGAAACCGCCGCCGCCACCGTCAGACCCAACAAGACCGGTCAAATGGCGACGAGCGCGCCCTCGCTCGGAGGAACATGCAAGGGTGACACCCGTGGCATGGGAGTTTGCAAACTGAAAGAGGTAATCAAGTAACGTTGGGAGAAACTGCACAGGCAGTTAGCATCCAAAATGCTGTAGAAGTGCATGCGCATGTGCTCAGTAACATGTGCTAGCAGGCGCTGTGTAAATGAATATTGCAGAGCCAGTGTTATAAGTTTATATGCACCTAAAAACAAACACATGGCAGAATAAAGAAAATGAGCAAGAGTAATTGGCCTGCATGCAGATAAAAATTTTACTTTAAACTACATTTGCTGTATTAGTTCACAAATGGTCAAACTACATATCAATAGCAATGCCCAACTTCTGGTGGTTTTTATGAGTTGCCCTATTACTCACTATGTTTAATATGTGATTCCGTATACTGACGACCTTTAAGTCCATTATTTCAATGGAGAATGTACTTGAGTTGTGTTCATTTTTCATAAAACACAGGAAGCTGCATGCACCACAAGTTCGTTAACAGCTTTCTATTTTATAATACTGTACTCTTTGTTCTAAAGTGCAGTGCTATCAAGGGCCAGAATTTATTATGCAACTTCTTTAGGCTGTGCTCTCATCCGAACCTGCCATGCAAACAGCTTTGCTCTTGTCTTTCTTGTCTGTAAAGGTACTGCTCAGGAATATGGAGGCATCATCAGGCATGGGGCCAAACTTCTGTACGCCTATGCTGAAGCGACTGTACCGAAAATAACCATAATCACCAGGAAGGTGAGTATACCCCTTCACACAACTTCTAAATATTATAAGGGGCCTTAACATTTTCCTGCCCATGGGGAAAGCAGTACACTTGAACCTCGTTATAATGAAGCGAGATATCACGAAATAATGAATATAACAAAGTACATGGATCCCCATAGAGACCCATGTATTTAAAACCTCATTTTAACGAAGTGAAGTTGTCCTGCCAATGGATATAATGAACTAGATTCGTTTCCGTAACCAAAAGATATCCGACCATTGCACGCCCAGTACATAGCTTTCCATGGGGTTCGTCATTCATTTGCCACAGCAGTTCAAAACTCCCACGTCCCCGCATCGAATATGTCGTCAAGCAACACAACTTTCACACCGCGATGCGTAGTTGTGCACCTGCGCACAATGAGCAGCTCACTGTCGCACATCTCCACTGACCTCTCTCTCTAGTGATTGCCTGGCTGCGCAAGTCGTGTCGGGCTGTCCATGTGCAGATGTGCAAAAGATTAGTGCATTCACTTCTATTGGGCAAACGTGCCACGCAGGCAGGCGTAGTTGGCCGTGGCCTTCGAGATCTCTCTAGCTCAATCTCGGTGGTCACATACAAGGCTGCTCGATTAGGCCATGCTGCGCCACTACGCAGAGCAGTGTGAAAGATTAGTGCATTCTTTTCTCTATGGCGCACCACACCGGAAGCCACAGCTGGGCCTGGCCTCGGAAATCTCCCCAGCATAATCTCAATGGTCACACCCAGGCCATGCATTCATTTCTCCCACTTCCTGCGGCGTGCCCTGCGGGCTTGCAGGTGGGCGTGGCGTCTGAGATCGCATTAGCAATGGTGCAATTTCAGAGCCCACGATCCGGCCAACCCAAGCCGGCACGGCGAAGTTCACTTGCCTCCTCGGTCACTCAGCGGAACGCTGATGAGACGGTCATTTCAGGAATCGCCCGACATTTGTGTGCAGGCACAAGTAAAAGCATGTGCAAGAGATAAAATTTGGGGGTTTTTGCTCCTTGAATATCTGACTTTGCCTAGATACTACAGAGGAGAAGTTTTGTATGCGTTTGTCCCCAGGCTTGCTGGCATTCAATACAAAGTATCTGTGCAATATTCCAGCACATCATGACTTTCTATGGAGAGAATTTCTTGAGATATACAAGAGAATGTTAACAAGGTGTTGCACCAACCGGGAAAACCAGGAAAACTGGGAATTCTCAGGGATATTGAGTAGTGTGGAAAAACTTGGAGAAAACTTAAAGAAATTGTGGCTCTATCAGGGAAAGTTCGCTGTAATTTCATTGAAAGGGTCGAATGTCGCGGTAATGCTGGCTCGAGTAACTAACAGGAATTGTAATCAATCGTCTTCGACGCCCTGTCGTCGGCTGGAGGAATTGCCAGTGTACAGTCAACGACTGACTTTCCGGATTCCCGATAATTTGGACGATTTCGCAGCACCACCGCATACCCCAGAGTCAATGTATCAGAACGTCTGAAATTTCAGACGCAAGAACGCTTCAAACAACGATCCCTGATCGCGCCCCAATCGTGGTGCAGTAAGTACTCACTTGAAGCTTCACACAAAGTATTTATTTATTTGGCTGAAAGTACTGCAGCAGTGTAAGTTGCTTCTTATTGGCAGCCGCGTGCTTAAACACAGAGTCCTCAACATAGTCTACGCAATCCACAAGCAATAGGCCGGTGCCCTCTAATGCACTGCAGTAGTGGCGTAAAAGGGCCGAAGCCAGGCCAAAGCCAGGCTAAAGCAGCTACAGCCCCAATTGAAGTCGGGAGCAGGGCAACATAAGCACTTGCGGGCTCAACCTTGGCAGCATCTTAGTTTGGCCACTACTTCTGCTGCAATATCCACGTCTGTCAAAGTATTAGGTGGCTTCTGCCAAGGAGTCTATGAGTGAGCCCAGGAAGTGCGCGCTCTTGCACGTCTTAGTGGATGCAAACCACCAGACCTCGTGAGGCGGCGGCAGGTGCAGAGCGCGGCATCGAGGAGGAGTCCGTGCAGTAAATGAAATGCATCATTGAAATTGTCAAACCAGCCAAGCCGCCGCGTGCGTTCGCCACTACCTTCAAATGGCGTCCTCGACGCAGCAGTCGGGAACACAAATCGGGCCACTGCTGTTGCAAGAAAGCTCACCGACTGTCACCAACTGCGACATGTAATCTGGGGTGGTGGTGGATATATGCAGTAATTTGCTATATCCATGTTGGATATATCGAGGTTCGAATGTAGCATGATGTGTAAGCATGTATTTTAGCATGTAGCATTGCATATACATGGTTTGTTGAGTCTTCTGTAAGCCTTCCAGGGTGTCTACCAACCAGGAATTCTCAGGGATTTCGAATAGTATGGAAATACTCGGGGAAAACTCAGGGAAGACTGAGAGAATTTGTGCTTCTATCAGGGAAAATGATAAAATTTTATTGAAAGGGAATGAAAGTTGCGGTAATAGTGGCTCTAGTAACGGAGAGGAATCGTAACTAATCGTTTTTTGACGCTGTGTCGTAGGCTGGAGTTGCGAGTGCGCAGTCAACGAACAATTTTCCGAACGCCCGATAATTCGGACTGCTTCGCGGCACCACCACGTACCCCATAGAGCCAGTGTTTAAGAACGTCTGAAATTTCGGCCACAAGAACCCTTCGCAGACCAATTTTCCTGACTTCTTGCCGTGACCGCAGGTCCGAAACAGCAATCAAAGCCACCACCGCCGCTGTTTTGATTACCTTGCCGCCTCGAACCAGTGCTCTCGCAGGTAGTCCTTCTGGCAGTCGCAGCCAACTCGGTGGCAACACTAGGTATAGCAATGGCACTGACTCCAGCTTTCTGGTCCTCGCGATTGGCCTTTCTGGTCCTCGCAAAACGTAAACGCGCGGCCAGAAACGGAGCCATGACAGCCGACAGCAGCGCCAAAGCGGAACTATGGTGGCTAGCGGAAGGGAAAGCGCGCGACGATAAGCTGGTTCTTTATTCTATGACGCCAACTTTGACGCTCGTTGCAATGGATGACCCTGACAACGACACATTGGCTCACGATGCTGGGCTCGACTTCAGCGATTGAAGCACTGATGAACGTGACCTGCTGGTGAGGGCTCTTGTTGCTGGCATCGTTGCGTACTACTACGACGGCAACTTTATGTCATGGCTGTGGATATTCGCTCATTTGTAGCTTTTCCTTCGTGAAAACCAAATGCCGCACTCCCCACCCCGTCTTCAACCTGCAGTTGTTCTTGCGCTTTGGAGAATGCAGGCACGACTGATGGAGCAGCGCTACGGGAAAGCATTGCTTTGAAAGGCACACCACACGACTTCAGTAAGTCGGCGTTGAACTCGTAATCCTCTGGACGAAAGTGTAGCGAGCACACTATGCAATTTTTCGGCTCTTTGCCAACGCGCTGTGGCACAGGCACTTAACCACTTCGAACGGAGAGGTTCACTCGTTGGCACACAGTGATAAGTAATGTGGATTCTCCGCTGCAACTGCCCTTGGCCAAGTTCCGCGGACCGTTCGTGCATCCCACGACATCAAATGGACGTGGCACTCTCCCTGCTTGTTCCAAATGCAAGTTTTGCGAGCCAGCAGAACTAGCGCAGCACGACGCCATAACGAAACAACTGAAACTCCAAAGCGCGCGTGGCGCAGAGTCGAGCGAAAACAAAACCTTTCGACCACCCGTACTATACTAAAGGGTAACGTCAAAATGTTATTTTTTCTTAGAATCGAACAGAAGTAGACAAGTAGCATTTTCTTCCGTCTTATAACCTAATGAAATGATCTTTTTAATATGAGTAGTTGAGTATTAGTGACATAAATTATGATGAGGAGTGCCTTCTTCATCGAGCTAGTACCGGAATGTCGCTGGGGGGTCTCAAATCATGTCATGCATTTACTCAATTTCTCGGTTACTAAGGCTCTTTTCACGATTATGTTGACGCCTTAGACGTTCTACAGCATTGCTTTATAACTTTAACTTGACTCCATAGTAACCTTTAGGGTCCCTTTAAGGGCAGTAAAAGACATGCGTACATTTTTTTCGAACTGACTGATTTTTCGGTCGTTTTCGCGGCCCCTAGGGAGTCCGAAAAATCGGACGTTGACTGTACAATTACGAGGACGCTTCAAATGGTATGTGGGGTGAACGTTCGTGGAAGGTCGATGACAACAGAAATGACCTATGCATTGAGAAATAAAGAAAAAAGGAAGCGTGCCAGCGCTTCTTTGAAGGAGCTTGAGCTCAAAAAACAGTGTTGGCTTACGTTGCGATGCAGTTGTCCCTCATAGAAACTAAAATGAACTCTTCAAAGCAGTGAAATGAAACACTGAGGCATTGTGCGGGGCTGAGAGTATATCAGAACAGTTGAGGTTGGCATTTACCAGCTATTGAGACAGAATCTCACTTGTGACAAAGTTTGGGCCTCATACCTGTGAGCTTGCTATCAGTTGATAGAAATAGCTCATATTCTAAAAGATTTGCTTCTGTACGCATCTCCTTTTTATTCATATTTGAGAATGTTCAACTTGATTTGCTTGATTTTCAACTTGATTTTACAATTTTTTTCGAAGATATTTTTTTCGCTGTGCATTTTACTAACCCCTCGCTTCTTTTTCTTTATGAATAAAACAAACACCACTCCTTCTTTTTCAAACTGGATTAAGTCGCTATTCGAACATGATTAAGTCGTTTTTATTTTTAACGTGGTTACTATGGAGTTACAGCATCGGGCAACATGGTGTCAGCCTGTCTTGACATAATGCAAAGTTCTGTCACTCAGGAAATTTTGCAAAGGTACTCAATGAAAACCTGGAAAACTCGGGGAATTTGGAAATGTCATTGGTAGACACCCTGGCCTTCGAATGTGCTGCGCTAGGTTCCTCCTGACACAATTTAAGTGCAGAGGAATGTGCGCCTGTCTCGTATCTTTGTCTTTACATGCTGTTATGTTCATTGGAACACTTTTCTATTAGGAGCAAGTTTACTAATTTTTATTTAAAACATTTTGCACGACATGAAAAAAGCAAACTGCCATAAAGACTATTTTCACATTAAACGCATGTTTTCACTGATTCTTCAGGCTACAGACCCATGTCATTTTGTTTAATACTGCTAGAGCCACACTACACTCATGGACAGGTCATCATTTTGACTGCACCACAAGCTGAAATTCATGGACATTTTCCATATTTTAGCGTTGCTGAAGAGGCACACTTGTCATTGGTACTTATTTACCATTGTAAAGTAGGGGTACCAAAACATAACAGATCTTTAAAAATTTTTCTTAGTTTTATCATTGTAGCATTTCATTTCCATTATAAAAATCAAAGTCCCAGTCAACCTAAAACAGCCCTTTCCTCACTTATCACAATACATGTGCAGGCATATGGAGGTGCCTATGATGTGATGAGCTCCAAGCATCTCAGGGGAGACACCAATTATGCCTGGCCCACGGCTGAAGTTGCTGTCATGGGAGCCAAAGGTGCCGTTGCAATCCTGTATCGGGGCAAAAAGGATGTGGCGCAGTACGAAGAAGAGTACATCCGCAAGTTTGGCAACCCTTTCCCGGCTGCCATCCGAGGTGGGTAATGAGTTGGTAACCATCGATTGGACCTACCGATTCCTGTAGTTACTTTGTAAGGTACTGCAATTGAAAACCTTACACAGTTAGAATGAATATGCATTCAAATTGGCCTCCTTCAGTCAACTGCTAGTGCACTCTAAACAGTGTTTGATTCCATTGCATCTACTTTGAGCAGCATGTCAAGCTCTCCCATAGAAGTTTTGTAATCACAAAATAAGTTTTCAAAACACCCTGACACTGTCCTTAGAATTGTGGCTTCCTGTTGACTATAAATAATGAACAGTGAAAGAAAATTCTGGGGTAGTTAAAGGCAGACTAAGAAAAAAAGAACTTTGAGACTTATTTACAAACTGTTTATGCTCAGTAAAAAAAAAACTTTTTGCAGGCTTTGTTGATGACATCATTGAGCCACACATGACTCGCAAGAAGATTTGCAAAGACCTAGACCTGTTGCAGACCAAGAAACTGAAGAACCCCAAGAAAAAGCATGGAAACATTCCTCTATGATTCCATTTGCAACATTCTTTGTTGCTAGCCACCAGACATTTTATAAGCATATTCTATTGTGTCCATAGTGTGAGGAGTGTATCTGGGGCTTTCCAGTGTGTGTGCATTTCAGGTTGTACAGTGTTGATATCGTGGGTTGTCTTTCTGCTGAGATATTGTGGAAAGCATGGAAAAGAAGTACAATGTGCAACAATAACAGAAGTCATGAAAAGCTGCTGTGATTAAATCTATTTTTGAAATGTCACATGTTGCATATTGCTAATTCTGGGATATGTATATGTGTGGCTCTTACTCTTTTTCTGATGCCACTGAGTTGTTTCTGTGTTAGCTTTACAATTGTGTACTATCTTCCAAGCTTGTTCTGAGTGCAAAAGAGGAAAGCAAGAAGCTTGCTTTTTTTTATTTGTTTTACATCATCTTGAGAACTTCGTGTTGTCTTTCAAGCTTGTCATCTGTAACGGGGGGGGGGGGGGGGGAAGAAAAGCTTGATTTCACTGTGGGTTGCATTTACTGCAAAGCTGACTGTTTCCTGAGATACATCGGCATATACTTTTGTTGTCTCACTGTAGTCATGTCATCTGTGCATTTTTTTGAGCATTTTATGTGCTGACTGCTGTTCATGACACTATTGTTATGTGGCACTTTGCATTTGCAACATCCAAGCCCAAGGCTTGAAGAGTAACTGAGTGAGATTTACACATGTTAATTTCTTTTTTCTGAGGGAACATTTAAAGGGTTGCGTGTCGTGTTCCATGAAGCATGTCTCGAGAACTGCAGTGTGAAATCTGTATACGAACTGAACATAACACAAATGCTTTACCCAACTCTTTGTTTTATTAATTATGTTTTATTTGTTTGCACCTTTCTTGCACGCTAACTCTGTTTTTTTGTAGCTAGTGAATCTCGCTGGTGCTTTGTGTAACCCAGAGATTGCATTTTGTGCCTCCACTATTCCTGCTACTCATGCATGTTTTAAGAAACGATGGTGCATGCACTGCACTCCTTTTTCGTTATTTCAAAATTTTTCTTTTTTTCAGAACTTTCACAATTTCTTTTCCTTATAATTTGCGCATACATGCTGCTTGCTATGTGAATTTTTACTCTATATGCTCCCACTTTTGCCCAGTGCTGTTTTGACATTTTGCCATACATAACCATAACAGAATTTAGTGAAGGTAAATAAATGCCTTTTGTGCTATCCAGAGTTTCTGTGCAATTAGTTATGGTAAACATAATTACTTGCCATGAATCTTGAGATCACTGGAAGGCCAAGAATTTTTTTTTTCTTGTTGAAATTTTGCTTTTTCAGTGCAGTGAATGGCAGAGTCTTTAAGAAAAGTTTACCTGATATCTGATTTGCTGCTGCTTAGTAGATTTGTGACTCACTGGTGTAGTGAGACTGCATATAAATCAATTCTTTAATTAAATGGAGGCCTTTTTATTGTATTCATGTTGCTTTGCTTTATCTTAGAGTGTCTATGCTCATTCCACACTGGTTTTATATTCTAATGAATGCTCTGAAAATATTCTTTTATTTCCCTGTTCCTAGCAAATACTTTGTCATTTGTTGCAACAGGTGAATGTGTCAAATGAAGTCTTTACAAACCTTCTTGTGCATTTCTTCTATGTTTTGCTTTACATTTGTGTCATCATCCTTTTCTAACTTGAATTTGTCTTTGAGCCTGAATGGTTCGCAACACCACTTTTATGGGGTGTTTTTATTTTTGCTTTTGACAGAGTACCCACAAATGTAGCGGAGAACTTGCACAGTCGCATATCGTAGACACAAGTATGTTTTATTGCAACTGGTTGAAGAGCTCACCAAATTTTGCACCTTCAAGTTATTGACGTAATAGCCATGATTATGGGAATGTGCAACTTGTAGGCAATGTACAGGAACACCTGAATAGGGTGTTCTGACATGCTAACCCTTGCATACTCGTTTTTTATGGGTAAGCAAAGTAAGCCCCTGAAATAAAAAAAATGCTGCCACTAGCAGCCATCGTCATCCTCCTCGGCCGCCTTTTATATATGGCGCTCTCTGGCACATGTCTCGTGTTTCATGCTGTGAGGTCAGAAGAAGCAAAAAAGTTTTATTCAGCTCCTGCTATCGGTCCAAACAGTTCTCAGGCCTTTTGCTCGCTGACTCGCACATTGGTGTAGTGAACCTAACCTTGGTTGCTAAAACGTGGTGACCTGGACGTAATTGTACGGCGAGCACAATGTCATGGAGAGGGCCACGAATTAAAAACTGATGACTGCACTGTGGCGAAGGCCTCGCCACAGTGCAGATTCATCCGCCGCCCTTTTGGCCTCAAAATCCTGCAGGCTGGTTTACTCGGGTGGAGGCCATCTTTGACCTTTGGCGTATTACCTCGCAGCATGCGAGGTTCCTCCATGCGACCTCAGCACTGCCTACAGAGGTGGTTGAGGAATTCTAAGACGTGGATGCACAATATGACACCACCCCCTATGACCATTTCGAAACGACAGTGCTGCAATGAAAGTCGGTGTCTGTGCACAGGCACCTCCAGCAGCTTCTCAGCGAAAAGGATCTCGGCGACCGTCAACCATCAGAACTTCTATGTTGTATGTGGCGGCACTTCAATGACTGTAGGCTGTATGCAAATAACCCACTGCTGCCTGAACTGTTCCTTCAGCACCTGCCTCAGAATCTGGTAGTCACCTGGCAATCTCACAGGCTAGCCTGTCTCGGCGCCAAAAGATGACAATGAAGCGTATGGTGCCCTGTATCTGCCTTTTGAACATAGCTATTATAAATGACAAACCTTCAGCGTACTAGAAATTACAGCTTGAGTGATACTGTGTAAAATAGGAAGAACTCGGAAGCAATATTTTTTGTAACTTGTTTAGCCAGCAACTAGCCTATGCAATGCGGTCCTGTACAAAGGGTGCGGGGCCAGAGACCGCATTTTCTTATGTTTTGACTGGTTGCCTGAATGATCTCATTCTGTTCGTGCAACTTGGCGAGATAACGGCTCTGGCTTTTCACTCAAGATCACTTGAAGGCCGCCGACAACAGGAGCTAAAAGCATTTCATGCTTAAAAGCGTTTCTGCATTTTACATGTATTTTAATAAGCAGCATCGAAGTTGGGCCCAAGCTAAAGCTTCCTCTTAACAGGAAGCTTTAGCTCGGGCCGAAATCCGATGCAGCCTATTCAAATACATGTAAAATGCAGAAACACTTTGCTGAGATAAACCCTAGACCGATTTTGATGAAGTTTGGTGCATTTGAGAGAGAAAGGTAAATGCTAGTGACTGCTGGAAGCGGAATTTCTATTTAGGGCCTGAATTTTCTTGAAAAATTTTCAAAAATTCGAAATTTTGAAAGAAATAGAAGCATGGAGTTTACAAGTTAATAGCTCTGCATCAAGAACAGATATCGCGGTTCTGTAAAGGGCTTCCGTTAGATGATCATAAGCGGACAAATTCAATATGTCAATTTGTTCTTACATGAATTTGTACGTTGTGTACAAGGGTTCTGCAAAAGCTGTATTTCCATATTACATTTTTTGAGATTCATGTGTAACTTGTCAATTTTGTCTACTTTAGATGTACCATTAGATGCAATTCAAATAGTTGTGATATAATTTTTCATTGCTTAGTTACAGAGTTCTAAACTTGACAGTTTCGTTTTTGAACATTTTCGATTTTTGCCAAATTTTTGATAAAATGTTGACGGCCTAAATCAAATTCGAAACCAGCAATCGCTAGATTTTCTTTTTCTTTTAAATGCAACAAACCTCGTCAAATTTTGTGCAGTAGTTGCTGAGAAAAACTATTTCTCCTTTTACATGTATTGAGATAGGAGCACCCGAGCTAAAGCTTCTTAACCTGTTTCGCTTAATGAGGTCAAGGGAAGAATACTTACTGGTCTGTGTAATACACGATAGAACACTTTCTTAATTCATAAGGGCACATTTTTTCCAACTGATGGTGGCACGAGTCATTCAAGTTAAAACGGAGTGCTATACTCGCCAACAACGTTTTGTGTGGCGAAAGGGAAAGTACGGAGGCAAAGCGCGCACTAGGAAGGGCGCTTCTGAAAGATGTCCCGCATTCTCGTTAGTTCATACTAGGGAAGAAAAAACTTAAACATCATATTTACAACAACAGCGATATCTGAGGGTTAAATATGACCACTAAGGATTAAATATACTTACTTTTCTGCAGTTTTCTTCCACGTCTGGAAAAATGTGAAACCATTGCACGTGGACGCTACGCTGATACCAGCATCTGCAGGGCGTCTACCACCCGGGAAAATCTGGAATTCTCTGAGATTCTGAATAGTCTGGAAGTACTCGGGGAATTTCTGCTTGTATCAGGGAAAATTGGGTGTAATCTTTTTTTAAAGCACGAAAGTCGCGGTATTGCTGGCTCGAGTAAGAGAGGAATCGTGAAGAATCTACCGTGTCGTCTGCTGGATGAGTTGCCAGTGTACAGTCAACGAGCGGTTTTCCGGACGCCCGATAATTCGGACAGCTTCGCGGCACCATCACCTACCCCATAGAGTCGGTGTATAAGAACATCTGAAATTCCTCATGCAAGAACCCTTATACCGTCCGAATTTCCGGACTTTTTGCTGTGACCGCAGGTCCGAAATCGCATTAATCAACGCCACCACTGCCGCTATTTTGATTACCTCGCCGCCTCGAACCGGCGCTCTTGCACGCAGATCCGCTAGCAGCAAAAGCCACCAACCGCGGAAACGCTAGGCCTAGCTGCTTCGACGTTCGCTACCAACCTTCTTGCTGTTCGACGCCGTGTTTTTCATTAAAACAATTCGCCGCTATCAGCAATGCCATCGACGCCGCCTTTGTCATCCTCGAAATTGTCTTCGAAGCTCGGAAAGCACGACGCGTTGCCTAATGCCGGTTCTTGAAAGTCAGCTTCGCCGTAGTACATAAGTGCTACGCGGTGATGCATAAGTGTGGAAAGGGGGCAAATACTGGCAGGCTTTTTAGGATGTGCCTATGGCGATTTGAGTCCAAAAGGACCCCTCACCAGCTCCGGCCATTTTGAGCTGACAAGCGCAGAGCATACATTGTGTGATAACAGTCCTGTTCGCAAAGTATTGCATCGCTACGCACCGCGGAAAGACCTGAAATTTCAAACCGAACGCCGTTTTCTCTTCTCCTCGCGGCCGCCGCGTACCAATGACATACACGTGCTGTGCGCCTACGTACACGTGTTTGCACTGTGGCGTCGCTCGTGATGACACGTCACTTCAAGAATTATTCAAGTCAACATCTGTTTGTATAATATGTTGCTTGAATAGACGAATTAAAGCTTAGAGAAATAACACAAACCGAATTTCTGCATGTTTTTGTTTTACTTCGTACCGCAGCAAGAGAGGTGCACTTCCGTTTCAGCTGCTTTTTCCCACGTCGTGCAGTCGCCCGCGCAGACACCGAAAGCGCGGGATCATGCTCTGTGATCCGCTTGTGTCTGCCTCATTTTAAATAAGAGGGGGGAAAGGACCGAACCTTGAGGCGTTCCTCGATCCCCCAGGTAGATCGGTTGGGATGTCTCCTCTCCTATTCTGATCCTTGCCGTTCGGTTACGAAGAAAGTCTCGGATGTAGTTGTAAGTTTTCACTCCACAACCTTATTTAACCTTATTAACCACCCTCTTATTTAACATGGCTCTCCTGCCGTTGCCCAAGCTTCTCGAATCAATAGATGGTCTGGGCCATGCATTATATGCCGACGACATCACCCTCTGGACTGCGAGGGCAGGGTCGGATGGCTGGATAGAAAACACGCTCCAAAAAGCGGCTGACACGATCAACAGCTATGTGAAGACATGTGGCCTTTGCTGTTCGCCTCAAAAATCGGAGCTGACCATTGTCAGACCACGTGCATCACGTACACAAGCAGAAAATATAGAAATCACTTTGGAAGGGAACCGGATCCTCCCGGTACCACAACTCAGGATCCTGGGCCTCCTGATCCAGGCAGACGGCAAGGCAACAGCCATGATTAGAAAAATGAAGCTCACGTCAGACCAAATCTTGAACATGATCAGACGAGTGGCCAACAGGTGGAGGGGTCTGAAGGAATCGGACACCTTGCGCCTCGTTGAGGCCTTTGTTATATCACGAATCGTCTACGCGGCGCCGTACCTGCAGCTCCTCAAGAAGGACGTCTCACTACTTGACGCAATAATCAGGAAAGCCACGAAGCAGGCCCTGGGTATTCCCATAAATTCATCCACGACAAAATTACTTCAAATGGGAGTCCACAACACAGTAGCCGAGCTCGTAGAAGCCCACCTATCCAATCAAAGGGTACGCCTTAGCCAGACCAAGGCGGGCAGAAGCGTCCTCCGCAAGCTAGGATGGCAAGAATCGCACTACACCCGCCACGACCAATTACCCGAAAAGTTGAGTGAGAAGTTGGAATGCAAACCACTACCACGCAACATGAACCCCACAAGGCATGCCGGACGACGCGACGCCCGCGCAAGAGCCATCTCCAGGATCCTGGAGGAAGACGACACTGTTTTATATACAGACGCCTCTCTATCGAAACGCTCCACGAGGGCAACAGTCGTGGTCACCGGGCTAGAAAAGCTGGTCACCTGCGCATCAATCTACACTCCGTCTTCGGAGGAAGCAGAAGAAGCAGCGATAGCTCTCGCACTCCTGCAACCAAACGTCACCAAGATCGTCACGGACTCACAAGCTGCATACAAGAACTACAGATCTGGCTGGGTGTCCCTTGGGGCACTAAAAATTCTTGGTAAAGCTACGCCTCCTAAACAAGCAATCGAATTAGTTTGGGTCCCAGCTCACTCCTTAGTTGAGGGCAATGAATATGCTCATCAACAGGCCCGAGCGCTAAACTCCCGGGCCAACGAGGAGGAGGCAAGGGGATGGCAACCCATCACAAATTACAGAGATATAGTCAGATATTACAGGGACGGCAGGAAGACATTCCCGCACCCCCACCACTCCTTGACCAGAGCCGAACAAACAATATACAGGCAAATCCAGGCAGGATCCTTTCCCCACCCCTGCCTCCAGAACAAAATGTACCCAGAGAGATATAAGAACACATGTCCTCACTGCAATGCATTAGGCACCCTTCGGCACGTCATAGGAGAGTGCAATTTTTCCATAGACCACCCCCCACCTATACCCATAACTAACCCCCCTGCTATCCCCACTCTTTCCGAGCGATGGGAGATCATGCTGTCCAGCTCCGCCCTGGAAGACCAGCTCCGACTGATCCACAGGGGCCAGGCGGCCCTGGAAGCATATGGAGCCCGCGAAGAGGGAGCCACCCCATCAGACGCTTAACGCGTTTCAGTTCATAATGCACCAGTAAAGTTGTTTCTCTCTCTCTCTGTCTGCCTCAGTATTCGTGTAGCACTGACTTACATAGCTAGTCAGGTGTCCTCGTACACAGGATTGCGCTGCGCGAAACGGGACAATCACAACAGCTCGCGCGCAACGCCGTCAGCGCAAGTGCGCAGCGTCACAAAAAAAAAAAAGGTGGGGGGAGGGAGGGGGGGCGAGGGGAAAGAAGAAATGAAGCCGGGGCCCGTGTCGTATGAGTCGCGCGCTCCTCGAGCGCCGGTGGGGGAGAGCGCAGGGAATTTCGCTTGCAGAGGTTAGACGGGGTGAGTGGAGAGGGTGTCTTGCTTGGCAGTGGAGCTCACCTGAAATCATGGGTTGGTGGCACTAAAATACTTCCATCTCGGTTATTAATGAGCCGATTTTATTCTTTATTTTATTTTTGTGGTAGAACGCTTTCTAGAGGACACGTAACAACTTCCAGCGTATAACAAAAATTTGTTATGGGGCCTGGTGAGTGGCCCTTTAAGGGCAGTAATATACATGCATTCATTTTTTCGAACTTCGCTATTTTTCAGACCTTAGATTTAGGTGCACGTTAAAGAACCCCAGGTGGTCGAAATTTTCGGAGTACTCCACTACGGCGTGCCTCATAATCAGAAAGTGGTTTTGGCACGTAAAACCCCATAATTTAATTTTTATTTTTTGGACGTTTTCGCGGGAGTACGAGAAATCGGACGTTGACTGTGCAACTGACCAAGAGGATGCTTCAAATGGTCTGTGGGACGAACGCGTGGCAGATGAAAGACGATAACAGAAAGGACCTACGCATTGAATAATGAAGGGGAAAGAAAGCGTGCCACTGCTTCTTTGAAGAAGCTTGAGTTCACACACACACACAAAAATGAAGTGTTGGCTGATGCCGAGATGCATGTGCCCCTCGTGCAAACAAAATAAACTCTTTAAAGCAGTGAAACGCAACACTGAGGCGTTGTGCGTGGGCTGAGAGTATGTGAGAACAGTTGAGGTTTGCTTAAAAGCTGTTGTGAGAGAGAATATTACTTGTGAGAAAGTTCTGGCCTCATACGAATGAGCGTGCTATCAATTGACAGAAATAGCTTATATATTATATCTGCTTCTACATGCATCTACTTTTTATTCGTATTTTAGAATGTTCAAGTCAATTCGCAATGTATTTTGCCTTTTTCTTTCTCGAAAGTATCTTATTTGCTATGCATTTCACTAACCCCTCCCTTCTGTTTTCTTTACTCTACTCATTATTAAAACTGGATTAAGTAGTTTTTCTTTGTTTTTAAGATACTAGAGAATGACACCGTGTCACCCCGCCTTGTAATAAAACAAAGTTCTCTCACTCGGAAAACCTGGGAAGCTCAGGGAATTTGGAAATGTCAACTTGATAGGCACCCTGTATCTGTTCCAAGAAACCAAAAGTTCTGTCAAACGCTGCTGGACTACAGACGCAGTAACTTGTGCAGACGTTCAGCCCCCATAGCTTTCCCTTCTTTGCCACAGAAAGTTGTATGCAATTACAGCTGCACATGCCAAGGAAGAAAAGAGGTAAAAGGCAGAGAGGTTACACCAGATGAAGTGTCCGGTTGGTTCTGCACAGGAGGATGGGGTAAGGGAAGATAAAAAAGGAACGCATTAGTTCGCACATTCCATAGTTTTTCTATGGAATGCTGTTTTAAAGCAGGTCGTCCCACGTCGGCTGGGAGAAGGGTCTAATAAATATTCTGCCTTCCGTAAGGGGGCGGTTGTCAATCTTGTGAGACATGGTGCTCAGCATTTTGTGCATTGAAACGACGACAATCACATAGAAGGTGCGCTATCGTCTCATTGCGCCCGTAAACTTTACAATCTGGACTTGCGGCCATTCCAATGAAGTAAGAGGACGCATTGGTAAAGGTTACTCGACATATGAGAGCTACCTCCCGTCGTGATAAGCCACGTGGAACACAGAGCTTCAGATCAGGATCCAGGGAACAAATAAAACTCTTGCTTGGGCTAGTTGGTTCATGCTTGAAGTAGGTAATGGCAAGGCGCAGAAGACTAGCCCAACTAGCCCAAGCAAGAGTTTTACTTGAGCACATTTCTTCTACATTGGGCCCTTTCTTTCATCAAAGCTTTCGCACCGATCCTGCCATTTTGTGGGTCAACTTGATCGCCGTCTCAGCTTGCCAGTCTCGAGTGGCGCCCGTCTTGTCGTTTGTGTTCTTCTTCCTAAGTCCTGGTCTTCTGCGCCTTGCCATTACCTACTTCAACCAGGGAACAAAGGCGCTTGTTCTTTAAGTCTACCGAATTCAATTGAGCCAATGAAAGCTCGCGAGCAAGCGCACCGAGCTTTCGCGCTGCGTCTGTTCTTGGCAGCGGGATAGCGACACAATCGGCACTGGTACGTGAATATCGAGCGACTGCATCTGCTTGTTTCCATGGATAGAACAATGACTTGGCAACCATTGAAGTACGATATCATGTCCTTTCTCAACTGCCCGAGGGTAAATTTCATGTGTGTTCGCGAGAAGTTGTTCGTGTGGTCCACAGCGTAATGCAGAGAGCAAACTCTGAAGGGCGGCCTTGTAATCGCAGATTGACCATTTCTGGGACGTTTCCTGATCGGTCAATTGAATTGGCACACGCAAAGCTGCAAGTTCAACAGCCGTCATTAATGTCAAGTGCGATGTCCTGAATTTTATCACTAAGTTTTGCTGGGACAAATACTGCATGCAGCTACTACACTTGAGTGCATGACTGGCCCATCGGTGTAAACATGCAAGTGGTCACTGTGGACCTCATGTAATAGCAATAATGCTGCCTGCTTCAATGCCGCTGACGGCATTTCTGCCTTCTTCTTGATGCCTGGAATGATAAGGCATACTCGTGGTGAATGCAGAGACCTCGGTGACAACGAAGTCCATGCTGCTGGGACGTAATGGGTGGTAGCGATGATCCGTGAGTTGTTCGCAGGCAAGCAAGATGGTGAAAGGGTGTCATGCTGCTATAGGGGGGTCCTGCACTACGGCGATTGTGGCTGCCGTGGGTGCACACTTAGGGAGGCTGAGGCACGTCGGTAGAGCTTGGGCTTGTATACCCAAATGTTCGTTTTACTGGTGCTTCCCAGCACGGGCGTGCTGTATCACGGGAAGCCCATAAATAATTCATGGTACAGTTGAAGCAGCGATTGCACAGATGCGCTACAAGACTTTTAGTCAACAAATTTGAATACATAGGCTGTGCACTGACTGTCAGCCTCTTTTTCATATAGGAAATATGTGGCGTCCAAGACAAATCATGGTCGATATGATTCCGAGGAAACGGTGCTTTGTTTCGTAAGCAATTATTTGTCCGTTTGTGCGCATAGCATATGAAGTCATTGTTTTGCGTGCAAATGCGACTACTCGGGTCTTTTCTGGCGAGCGTTCTAGGCCTTTCGTATGCAGGTAAGAAGACGTTTGCGGAACGCCTTTTGCAGCCTCGCTCGTGTCTGCGGACGTGTCACGCCGGACACTGTTACGAGTGGCGTGTAACGCCCCGTCCAAAAGGATGATCGAAAGACTATGCCTAATCGAAACGGAGGATGGATCCCTAATTTGCTGTGGGTGTCTCGAGAGGTAGCCGGTCTGGCGGGCGCCACGCTGTGATTACGGGCCCCTTTGTGTGTGTGCGTGACAGGAGAGAAGGCCGCCTTCCATGAACTGTGCGACTCAAGGGGAGACTCCTTTCCGCGAACCAAACTGGACCCTAGGGTTGCCGCCAGAGGAGGCAAGCACGTCCAATGTCGCCGAGGAGAGGGAGCAGCCACCCATCACCGACCGGACTCAGTACATGTCACGTCACGTTGACGTGAGCAAAATCGCGCCTACGATTTTGGCGGGCCTATTTACGCGGCCCCGCAATGTATTTTGATTATTATTCTCCTCTTTTATATCCTTCAACTATCATGGAATAAACAGTGCAAGTTTCGCACTAGAAATCATCTCGCCCCTGCCTGGTCGCCATGGTCTAACGGACGCCTGCACTCTGTCGACAACGCCATGCTACCCAGTAGTAACGCCGGACGAGGTTCGAGTAATTGGCGTCGCAATCATGCCCAGTTGCAGATATCGTTTGCACATGCCAGTGGACATTTCTCTTATGCATGGTTACATCAAGACAGCAACGTGTACATTTTGCATCTCATAAGACAAGAAAACTGTGCTCATATCCACTGATTGCAAAAACGAATATGTTGTCATTATAATTTTGCAAACTGCCTCACAGGATGGCCAGCTGGACACTGGACACAGAACTGCAGCTTCATTGGCTTGTTACTGTATGTTGTTACATTCCATTTTTTATGTCTGGATATTAAGTTAGAATAATACTTTATTTCTCCTTATGCCGATATTTCAACTGTATACTTTAGCATTACACATCCTTCATTCCACTTAGAATCCATGACAATGGGTAATCTAAATTTTCCTCGAACACCACAGAAAAAGCACCAGCTTAGCCTTGGTGCTTAACTTTCAACTCCCATGGAACAGCTTCTTTGTTCACTAAAATAGAAGTTGTTTACTAACCTCGTGGTCACCGTGGTGTCGTCCTCGTAAGCACTCCCTTACTCTATAGTATTCAGCACCACGTGTGCTTCATGGCAACTTTGAATACAGTTTAGAGTGTTCGAGAAGGCAAGGGCTGACTTTTGGCATTGTTGGTAGGACATCTTTTCCAGTGGTTAGCCAAACCAGATGGAGAAAAGAGGAGACGCACGCAAGCACTGCTTTCAAGAATTATTTATTAGTAGCTGGATCATGGGTTTATACATACAAGGCAACAAATCAAGCATGCACAAACTATGAGGCACCTAGAAATGACATTTCTTTCCTTGATAAACATAGCGGAGTCGTACTTACACAATCTTGGCCTAGCTTGTGTATTGTTGCCGACTATATTATTGCGATAGCAATTATATGGACACGCCAGGCGCATTTTTGCCGTTGGCATTACCGTTGCATTGCCGTCGCCGTGAGGTTCCGCATATATTCCAAGGTCCACGCATAAAGTCCATAAAGTCCATGCTGTATGCGCGAGTGAAGGCGTGCGAGGTTCAGCCGGCGGACGAGGCTCAACCTCGCGTGTGCGACCGAGGCAGGCTGGCCGGAAGCGAGCTCTCTGCTGTCACGCCCAAGGCACACAGGGGCGAGGCGAAGGAGGGGGCTGGGGGTACTTACGCGGCGGCTACTGCTTACGGCGCGGCCGCGCGGTCGCAGTATCTTGAAAGCGATCTGCTACGTGGCAAAAGTGCGCGCCCGATCGGGCAGCATCTTCAATGCGATCTGCGATGTTTGCAGAGTGCACGCAGTGCCGATAGCTTCGTACGCGCTGTGATTTTGGCGCTAAGTATGGACAGCTGGGCTAGTTGGTTATGATGTGCCCTATGTTCCCTGTGTGCCCTATCTTGGAGGAAATCTGCGGCGCGCACAATGACTGGGCGATCCGATATGGCTGGTGGCGTCGCGTTTGCTGCTGTGCTCTCGCGCGCCTGGTGTTGGAGGTCATGTATCAGAGGCGCGTTAACGTGAGAAGCAGCACGTTTACTCGCCGCTGCTTGCGCTCTTCACGCCAGCGCTGTGACAGTGACTGAAATTGAAGCATTGATTCGTGAAAGGAAAACTGCGACTTTTCCTTTGCGTTTTAATTCAGATTTTTTTTAATTGTGTGGAGCATATATATTGCTATTCGACTTGTTCAGGTGGATTACTTGGGAGATTACTATGGAGGACGAAATTGTGCTTTTTAGAGGATAGTCGCGTGAGTTGATGATCGGTGTTCCCCTTATACAAGGCCCCTTGTCAGGCCCTGTAAGAAATTTTGGCTATTCACTGGAAGTTGTAAATTGAGCGACGTCCAGAAAGCGTTAAACCACAGAAATTGTTTAAAATAAGGCATAGTTGTAACTGATATGAGCGCAATTAATGGAACGTCGCGAGGTCATGGTGCGAGGTAACGAGCTTCCCTCCCCGCAGTAGACTCTCTCCGACATCGCATCGACAAGTGCCTGGAAGACCCACTCCTCTCCTTCCTTCTCCCATATCGAAGCCGAGGCCACCGGCCCAAGCGCACTTCCAGAGGCGGCTTCGCGCGATCTGCGTTTCACGGGAATCGCCGAATTGTTCACACTTCAAGCACTACGACTTTCATGCGGAACATCACCTCTACTGTGACATCTACTGTGCGTTTTACATCGCCTCTACTGGTGAGCTCGGAGTGGCTCCTCCGAGAAAAAGGGCGAGCGGGCTTTTGCATGCTTCAATATTCACCGGTTTTCTACGGCGGGCTTACGTGTTATACCTTGCATACATGCTAGATCGTTACCGCGTGATGTACTCATTGCGCTTGCCAGTTTGCAGAGCCCAAATCTAGTGAAGTGCCCCTAAAGGTATCGACTTAAGCCCGCTATATAGCCCGACTTCATGCCGAGCACTGTGTACAACTCGAATATGGAACGACAAAATTTGCTTTTATGCGTTTGTCTGGCTCAACAATATCAAGATGAAACAATTAGGATAATGTTCTAACCTTCTGCTGTCTACAACCCTGCGAAACAACGGGGCCGCAATTGATACTCGTGCAGCGTTGACCGGCAGCTAAGGCAGTCACAGGAAGGCCCTCCGGCTGAATTGTGATGATCTGTCACGCGAAGGAAAAAAAAGGACACTTCTTTTTTATACGTGACCCGCCGTGGTTGCTCAGTGGCTATGGTGTTGGGCTGCTGAGCACGAGGTCGCGGGATCGAATCCCGGCCACGGCGGCCGCATTTCGATGGGGGCGAAATGCGAAAACACCCGTGTGCTTAGATTTAGGTGCACGTTAAAGAACCCCAGGTGGTCAAAATTTCCGGAGTCCTCCACTACGGCGTGCCTCATAATCAGAAAGTGGTTTTGGCACGTAAAACCCCAAATATTATTATTATTATTTTTTATACGTGTTTATTGGCTGTGTAAAATGCCTCGTTTTGTTACATTTGTAGACGTGTAGTATAACGACGGCCTTTTCTGCAGTTACAAAGCCCACGCAGGCTGACCAGATGAACCTGCCTTGGTAACCGAAAAAAACAAAAATAACTCTGAAAATTCTGCTATAGTCGCCTACTTCTTTCACAGTATTCTCGAATTAAAAAAAAATGAAAGAAATAGAGGAAAACGCGTAAGTAAAATCGCAGGTTCTTCCGCTCATCTTCTCGTACGGATACGGTGAGCATGCACTCTGTTCTGCCGGTTCGCTGCTGTTGAAAGTGGCGAGGCTTTGGTTTCCCACCCCACATCGCCAAGAACGGCTCCGGTCTAACGAGGCCGACCGTTTGTCGCTGTGTAAGTCTTGCGTAAATATGCATTTACGTAAGTATTTCCAGTGAACGAAACTTGTATTTGACGAGCTAAAAGTTCGAGTTCGCAAACCTAGGCACTCCATCTTCAGCAGAGGCAAGTCGGCGGACCTATAGGTGCTCGCCTGCTTCGTACGACAGGCAAAGGTGAGCGAAACAATATGGACTTTACTGCGTGCAGAAGTTTCAGAAGTTCAGAGCTCTTAAATAACAAAAAGGGAATCTGTCGGAAAGGTGACCTTTCTTCTTTTTCTGAACAAACGTCCAAGTTTAAAATGTCATTGTCTGATCGGACGGTAGTTAGACTAATATCAACAATAATATAGTATTCATGAGCGCACGGCCTCAACTACGCGAGCTCAAGCGAGCTGACAATTCGGCGCAGTTCGTTTCCAGCGCAGAAATAAAATGGAACTGCGGTCCAGCACGGCAACAATATAGTCTTTGGAGAAATTGATGCAAAAAGGTCGGACGAGCAAAGCTCCATCTTGGAAGTGAAAAAGGTTAACACGGGAATGCTGACCACAGAACATTCACTTGTGTGCGTGTGACATTTGCGTGTGTTTGCGATCTGTTTGCGCGACGCTCGGTAAATATAAATGCGCGAGTCAGAAATCGTCGAAGAGTGCCAGCTCCTTCGGCGTCAGTCCGTGCTCGCTCGGCACCACTTTGCTCTCCGGGCAGCGGTCGAAGTAGCGGGTGTCTCCGTCGTGGGCCACGCGAGGCACGATGGGGGGCTGCAAAGGAACCGACGGGGACAAAGAACATGTGCATGCACCTTGCGAACATTTCTGGAGTTCGCTCCCGAGTGTGGATAAAGGACACTGAAGAGCAACACGAGGTCAAGTTAGAAGCGTATTCTCTGAAACCTACTTGTACTCACTTGGCTGAAAGAGGACGATTACTAAGGAAGGCAAGATTTCCTTTGCTTTTTAATTTCGCGCCCAAAACAAACTCAGTGCGTGCCTAAAAGGTACCCGGAGCTAACTACGTCGATTATTTCGTTCATTTGTATTGCAATGTAGTCCTCAGTTTTTGCCAAATATATGGCCTCGAGCGGACACTCTCCGAATTCATGACGTCACGGGAAGATGATGCGGAACGTCAGAGTGGCGTCGCCATTTGTCCTTTATATTTCACGTCTTTTTCTGGTTTCTTTTTCTTATCTGCTTTTTACACCTTCACGTTCTTGGCGTTTCAAAATATGCTTTAATAATCCAGCATAAAGTTCCGCTTTAAGTGTACCATTAACAATAAAGGCAGGGCGGTCAGCCTGGGCTGTGGTGTGGGCCAGCAAGCAGCGAAGGGAGCAGCCGGAGGATGGGGTAGAATAGAAGGGTGAAGATATGATTATGACGACTTAACTCTGCACACTTCTCAGCTAACTCGTGGTCTTCAATTTTGTAAATGCACAACTGCAGGCTTCGCTCGAGACGTCTGCTGTTGCGGATTTACTGAACATAAGAGGGAAGAATGACGATGCGAAAAGATGGCGTACAAGTAGGGCCACTTTCAGAAGTTAATGGAACACGGTATCAATAAGCAGGAAACCAATTTTCGCGGCCATCACCGCGTGTGTCCATGAATTAACTGAGCTGCAGACTGCAGTTTTCTGCTCAACATAAATATACATGTACATCAAAACGTTGGAAGAAAGCTTAGCTTTTTTTCAGAACACTTGTGTCCTGTTTACTTGTATATACGACTGTGCACATTTCTGCAATAAATATGTTCTCTTAAAGCTATGCGAGTTCGGCCTCCGCTGCTGTGAAAAATGTTGAGCACTCGTCCCTGGCTGTGCTTGTTTTTCTACTGCAATACAAGCTTTCTAAAGAAAAATATGTCCTACTAACTGGAAAGAAACGCAAAGACGACCTTCCTTCCTTGAATTCGTCGCTCAAGCGATCGTAACACAAATCCTGCAATTTCATAAAAACCTTGATCGACAGTAAACACTTTCTTTCTTTTTTTCACATGCGGAGGGATCGCGTACTTGTTTATATTGTATCGGTGCTTTTACCTGTTGTCCACCATTGTCACAGCTTCTTCATCCGTGGTCGGAAATACACAACCAGAAAAACATTTCGCCGAAGTTGCCGGGAGCTATCTCATGGGCTCCTAACGGTTCCGCTGGTCAGCCGCCGGGGTGTCTTTGGCTGACGTCTATTTTAGATTACTTGATCAATCTTCACAAGCTCTGCACAGATGCAGAGGCCCCAGATTTAAGGAACTTCACCCATCTCTGGAATCAAGCACAACTCTAGTTTTCGGAGTGCATAGCATGCAAAGGAAGTTTCCGGCTACGAAAAAAATAAAATAAAAGGTCCCAAAAGAAAGAAGGTCATACAAACGTGCCGTTACTCACCGTTGAGTCGTGTAACCCGTTACCAACCGTTTTAGTCACATGCTCAAGAGGGGAAAAAATACTACAGATGCATGCATGTTTGTTACACTGTTATACTAAGACTTTCCAAGTTCTTCTCCGGTCTTGCATGCCCCGACTGAATGACATCCTTCGTTTGCCAGGAAGTCGTCCCCACCCATATGCATCATTTTATTTAGCGTTATCATTACACTAGCTGTGCTTGACTTCCTGAAAATAAAACTTCGATGAGGAAGCACCGATATGGAGATCAAAACTGCTTCGACCAAAAAACCGAGGCAGCAGCGAGGCATGTTGCGACGCTTGAATGAAACAACGTTCAACGCCACTTTTTTTTCTTGCCGTGAAGCAGCGGCAGAGCTTTTATTATCACATCATCTTGTATTCTTCGAAAACTAAGAGAACAAACTACTGTTCACGTAGAAATAGCGTCGAAATAAAACTAAGCTCACAGCTATATATATACGTTGCACGGGGACACCAAATAAGTGACTGGCGCGAAGTGTATCTCACAAAGCGCAATACAATACACAACGGTTATGTGCCTTGTTGACACTTCTCATGGTTCCTATACACGCTACAAAGAGCCGGGAAAGAGCCCTGTACTCAAAGCAGGCATCGTGGCAAGCCTTTGATCTTTCTGCGCTAACACCACACAACCTGGCAGCGAAAATTTCGATGCCGACTTCTTGGGCTCTGCTGTCCAGCATAATTACTTGGCACAATACTAAAGCTTTGACAGTGTATTGGCCATATGAAGGATTATCCAATACTCTCTCTTTCCATGATCACGCTTTTGTGTCCAAGAAAATCGCGATGAAGTTGACTTCAATGGCCACACAAGCGCATATTTCGCGTTTTGTCCATATTCGCATTCCACCCTCCCCGCCTCCTTTTTTTGCCCTTGTTTCTGCACTCAGAGATTACCACTATATATGTTTCCATTCGCAGTAGAATTTTTCCCCTTCATTTACGCGCCACTATAGCTTTCACAAAGTCCCTGTGCTCACGATGTCAGCTTTTCAATTCGTATTTCAAAGCTGGGACGGTAGCTCGTATTTCGTCGCTGTAAAAACAGATTGTCACCCGGTCGATCAGCTGCTGTTCATGCAATATATAGCACACGAATAACAAAGGCACGTAAAGAACGCAATTTATAGCACTCATGTTTTTCTGTACATCAAGGGAAGATATCGCGGAATATGGTTTTCAAATTGATACATGACACGCGTTTATATTCTTAATTACTGTCTTTTTATAATATAAACTTTGCCTGGAACAAAACGAATATTGCACATATTACAGGCGTTAAACAGCACTGGTTCATATGTATGTGCCGTCTGCCTTACAAGCGATCAGAATCTGCAACTTCTTTCGGCAAGCCCCTTTTAAACACCACAAGCATGTGCCGGCTAAGCGAAGTCGTGCATCAGCGTGTTGGTACAAAGACGCTCATAATTAGCTGCGGCGACGACATTTGCGAAGTGGCTGCCGCTTTCACGTCGGCTGCAAGCAACAAATGCTCAATAAATGGGCCTATAGATATAAAAGTCGCCTCGAATACCTCCGCATCAAAGCCGTGCACTGAAACATACTCGCTTCAATCAAAGGTGCCATCGACGTGTCGCAATCACTAACGTGAGTCTAACATAATTAAATCCATTTTGGCATGGCGTAAACGAACTGGCTTAAACGTATACCGGGGATACCGGAAGACGCGTAGATGTGAACATCAATGCTTGTGATAAAATCTCGTGGTGCAGTAAAACACGTTGTGGGGTTAGTTGGTGCATCCCCTCGTGGTGCCGTGCCTCAACGGAGCACTCACAACTCTTACAGCAATCACCTACTTTGTTCCAGTTATCTGGGGCACAATGTGTCGGCAGCTAGGCAATCAACCCGAATACCTGGCTGGCACACCCACGTTTTCCCACTGCTAGCGCATCCCTCCCTCTTCCTTCTTTTTTTTTTTTTTGTCCCCTTACCCTACCCCCCGGGTAAAGGGTAGCAAAACGAACACGGTTGTGCTTGATGTCTGTATATTTAACTTTTATATTCGCTTTATCTCTTCTTCGTATAGAATGATAAAAGTTGTATGCGCAGGAATGAGGGTGCCTCAGAAAGACTGGCGGACGTTTCGATAGGTGGACATATCTTTTTCCTAACTATACCGTCGATAAAGATCGGTCCATTTATCAAAACGTCGGCCAGCCTGTCTGTGGCACTCCAAGGCACCCTACCTCTGTTCACCCAGTTTTTTATCACATCGCGTTTGCATCTGTCGGCCCCGATATTAACTTTGAACTTCGTACAAATGAGTCGTGCAGCACAACATTTCGAGCGTGTAACGCGTGATCACAGCTTCGATTTTTCTCTGATATATCTTCGCTGTTCAAGAACACGTCTAAGCTGTATACGTCTAAGCTTCACCAATACACTCGAATACTTGTTGTTGCTAAGATGATCAGTTCATCTGGCGAAAAACAACAAAGCGCAACTTCGATGACAGCGTAGAAGAAAAATGGAACAGATGCTACTTTCGCACCCGGTACACCTCGTCGCAATCAAAAAAATTTGGTTACGAATTGGCGGCTCCTGTACTATATTCTCCGTCTTCAACGGATGTTCCTCAAGTGCAAATGAGAGCACTGAAATCCTGAATATTCATCATAATGGATAGTGGTGTTATGCCTGAGCACCGTGACCAAATTCGTTCTTAATTCTTGTATCGCTTATTATACCATAATCTGAAATTCATTGTTGTGACTGTACATTTTTCTCTTCATTGCAGCAGGTGCATTACAATTTTCACAAACCTGAGATTGAATGGTTGAAATGCGCCAGCGGCCAAGTTGATCGCCTTTGCTTTTTCTATGTTGTGCTCATATCTCCTCATATGAGAATGAGGCGTAGGGAAGCCAGTGACACAAGTTGCCTACATGTCAAGTGTCACTATATCAATCAATCCACCCTCTGCTAGTAGTAATCAAAGTTGCGCTTCTTAGTTCTTGTTCTTACCGAAAAAAAAAGAAACGGATTAGGTTTTTCTTTAAATCACCTGGTAGACCCGTTGCACGGTCACAAATCTCAAGAAAGTGGTGACCCTCAGAGCTTTAATTCTGCCTACTAAGCTCAATGTTTTACCACCCGCACCGCACGCACGCTCGTCTTCCCCGGGCCCAAACGCATGGACTCAGTTACAGTTCTTGGCATGGTCACAACGTCTGAGTGAGTGAATGTTTCTGTCAAGTGTCACGTCGCGCGAGAGATGAAAAGGCAATCAGCTAAGCGCAAATGCGCGGGTGCCGGCTGTTATTTGTGCTGTGCACCTTCTAGCACGTCGTTTCGTTGAAGTGCGGCTGGCTCCGATGTGTATAAAAATAGCAGGCAGTATAGCTAATAAAACCCTGTTTCTCTCAGTGGTGGCACGTTATAGTGCGTTGTAAGCACTTGCGTCTTCCCCTGCTTGGCTACGCCCAGCTCTTTATAAATGCTAATAGAAAGCCCCTGAAAACTTTACACTCATACGACAAAATGCCGTCGAATGAGAATGTGACGTGTAACCGTCGCGCGCGGATATTTCCATATACACGGGCGCACACGGGTATCGTACAAGCGCAGAGCTGACGGTGTTGAAATTTCCCACTCGGCATCCTACAGCTTTTTCTTTATTTTCTTTCTTTTTTACTTTTTTTCACGTACGCTTCTCTGTGACTTGCAAATGAGCACAAAAAAAAAACTTCGTCTAACGTGTTGCATCATATTCATCAAAAAGAAATCCTTCAAATGAAGTTTGATCTTCGCAAAGAATAGTTAATGCCCTATAAGAATGCCTCATTAGTTCCGCTCGTGCAGAAAGTTTGGCACTGGTTAGGGGCACATAGTGTTGGACGATCTTAAAAAAAAACTGCCGTATCAATTTATCTCTTATTATTTGTCCAGTCCATTTTCCTGCCTTTATTGTGTGTGTGCCTTTCGTGGTCCCTGGCGATATCTATTGCGGCTGCTTCATAGGTAAGACATGCGCTTTTCTCTACACTCGTAAGCAAACTTTTTTGCAGTGAGTACTATTTCCTAATCCTGCAGAGCATACTCAAGTTTTCTGCATTGGTTGCGCTATGTTTGGGATCACTGTTGCCAGAACTGTCCCTTTCCGGCGTGATGTTCCTAGTGGTCGAAAATGGCCAGCTAATTGGCGTTAGCAAGGCAAGGCTAAGCTGTAAACTGACCAGAGCTTCGCTTCGGAGCTGAAGCTACGATGCGCACATCTCTGTAGACAATGAAGCCTGATGGTCATAACTCGCAAAGAGTTTGCACAACGACTACATGCACGTGCTTCTTTAACAACAGTCAATCTACGACAGAGCAGCCACTTACATATTCAGGGTTACAACGCGGCTTCGAAAACATGTAATAACACTACAGACTAGAGGGCAAAATCAAACCCATAGTGACTAGACTAACATGAGCATGTGATAAACACAGCCATTTTGTCACACCGTACACTTCTCGAAGTTGTTTTTCAATGTCACACTGTTGTAACTTTCTTGTGGTCATTAAAGGACGTAACCTCCAGCTATCAAGCTTAACCTCCAGCCACTGACATGCACTGCGCCAAGAATGACGGCGGTCAGCCGACAGTCAGTCGGGGTTACCGCCCGAAAGGTTGCAACTACGAAATTACCAATGTATGTGCAAACGTCAGAATGTGATCAAAACAGGCTGCTCATGTAGCTACATCAAGCACTTCGTTATAATAAATGATCACTCAACGCTCTAACTCGGCGCAAGAAATTTTCGACACTGTGCCGATGGCATGATAGCGTGACAGTGTCGTCTCTCGTCTTAAGAGACAGAAAAGCTTATGCGAAAGTAGAGGAAAAAAATACAATACTACAGATCAATGCGAGCACAACGAATGTCCTCCACTACGGCGACTTTTGTCTAGCGAGAGCAGCGAAGGCTTGTACACGGTAGCCATGCGAACCGCAGCATATAGCCGAGGCAATTGCCGTGACGGACAGGTAGACGCCGGCGTCTCGTAGCACGGCCACAGTTCATGTTCAACCACTGCGGTGCTAACGACGCTGGACGTAGTGCGTTCGTGTAGAGGACGGCTGTCTGCCTGGTTGCGAGGGATCACGTGACATGACCTTCTCCCCCGCTGAATCCTTTAGGCCGCCCTACTCAGCCGCACTAGCCAACGTCCTTTGCTGAGTCAAAGTCTTCCGCCGAGGCCGAGACAGAGTGAGTAAAGGCTCGCACCGTCTTGCGCTGCATGTGCTGGGTTGTGAGTGGACGCTCGCTCCTCAGAAGTCGTCGAACGTCTCCACGTCCTTTTCGCTGAACGACGAGCAGGACGAAGTGGGTCGCTTCTTGAGACCGTCCCGTTCGGGATAGTCGTCGAAGTTCCCGGTGTCCCCGTCGTGCGACACCTTGGGCACTATGGGCGGCTGTGTTGTGGTGGTGGGCCGTACGCGATTGGTGCAGGGGGCGGGCAGCGGGCAAGTGAGAGGAGGAACCCATGGCCAAGTGCAGTTGGTTGGCAGAAGTGGGTGTTAGACCACGTTCCGTGCAATGAGGAAGAGGGAGAGAGAGAGAGAGGGAAAGAAACATTGGGAGAGGAGAGAGAAGAAGAGACGAGAGTCAGTCAAAGAAGGTTAAACTGTTACGCGCCCATACCTGTTCCTCTAGTGGCAAATGGCGTCAGAGAACGCGACGGACAAAAAGAGGTGACGAATACGATCAGAAGGCGCGTTGTGATCGTTCCCGTCTCTTTTTCTTGTCCGTCGTGCTCTCTGACGCCGTTTGCCACAACAGTAAACCAACTAGCCCAGCAATACGTTTTAACCTGTTCATCTAGCCTTTTGTCAAAAGTCCGCGGGCAACTTCGCAAACTGGTTAGCGCAGACGCCGCGCCGCGTTCCGAGCACTATAAGCCCTTCCGAGGCGACAGAAAGTGAGGAAAGCGTTTTCTTCGTATGCAGCCCTACAGCTCCAAAGCGCCATCATCGTAGTAGGTATTCCAGCGGTGGACCCTAAAGATCGCTCTGGCCACTTGCAAATCTACAAAGATTCTAATACAGGGATTTTTTCAGCGAACATCATTCATCGTTAACATTTGCGAATGCTCTTGTTGAAACGTCTGCTTTGTTCACGCAGTTAAACAGCAACAGCGATTGACAGACCTAACAATACGATTTTTTTTTGCGACCAGTGGTTTGTCTGCCCGCGATAATGCGACGTGTTGCCGTAGATCAGCTTTGACATTTAAATTGTGGTACTTAAACTGAGTATTTATGCCATCAAGCAAGTTAGACGTAGTTCGGTAAGGATCCTATTTATAACACGAGAACGCTCATTACCTGCATGCAACGTCACTACGCGCAGCAGCTTGTGTTCTTAATGTAAAGCGAGCTGATGGAATGTGGTCTGCAGAAAACTTAGTTGGTTTCGTCGCACGATTCACCGGTTTACAGAAGCGTCACCGAAGCAGCTCTGCTGGGTATGCCAAGCTTCCTAACATTTATTTTGCTGCAGCACCGGTTCGTCATGTATTGACTCGTTGCTAGACTAATTACGTTTCTGGGTGTTGCGCCCATCTAGGAGTTATACATCGTACTATAGTCCGGCAAAAGAAGCCCGAAGCGTCCGTGAATTTTACTGTGTTGCTTGTTACTTGGCACTTGCACAAAAATGATAATTAAAGAACACATTTATTTTGTAACTGGCAGCTGGCTTTCAACGTATCGCCAATGGTTCCTTCTGGGACGTTTCTAGTACCTCGATATGCAAAAATCGTATACACTTCGTTAAAGAAGTAAATGTTCCTGCTCACCTTGAGTTTCTTCTCGAGGACGTCTTCCCAGTTCGTCCCTTTGAACCATCTGTGCCGCTTGACGTCTTCGGCACCGTTCTGAAATGTGTTCGCGTATATAAAGCCATATTTCAAGACCAAACAATTAAACAAGATTTCCTTGTACGACTATAGTCTATAAAGAAACTACGCTAGGAAAACAATCTGAGAACAAAGGAAGCATTAGTGACCTCTTTTTGCCTTATTAACTGCTACCTGCCCCAACATGTACGGCCCTAGCACAAGGACCCGATGTGTGCCCCCTGTTGTGGACTTGCCCAGCCAAGTCCACAGCAACTGGTACAGCAGGCTTCATATCCAGCAACCCTTGATTAAAAGGTATTACCTCCGCAGTGACCGGCTTAAGTGGGTTAAAAAGGGCTCTTATTACAAAGCTGCACTTAAGTTCCTGCACAATGTGGGTTGCATCCGTTAATATAACGTCTTTTTTTATGCAATCGTACACCTAGAAACATCCTTTGTAAAAAAGTATAACTCCGTGTCCCCTATTTAACGTCATTCTTGAAAGCTTTCGGAGAACTCCTAACGGAGTATACAATCACTCTTATTCGATACAAGCAGAATAAACCTACGCCATTCTAAATAGTGTGAGAACTATTAGCAGCGGAGTTGAGCCCAATACATTATCATGCTCCTACACAAAGGAGTTTGCAGCCCTCAATCGCTTTCAGAGTAAAGGTTCGGTAACATCACCGTAACCTACGATAAACATTGACTGTTTTCATCATACACAGAACATTGCCACTGAGAAATTAAATCCGGCTTTCATCAGGGATCTGCGGACCACCCGACCTTGCGTCATAATGGCAAACGGTCAATCCGTCGAGGTATTAAAGAAGCTTAACCGAGGAAGCACTGCTTATGCCGAAACCGGACGGTGCTACGGGGAGTGACGTCATCAAGGCAAGGGTATAATGATTTGCTCTCCTGCCACACTGCTTAATTAAAACCTGTCACGCAGTGCTCCTTCGTTTCATGAAAGCCATGCACAGGCCGACCCTAATTAACACCCTTAAAACAAGCAAATACAGAAGCATAATTAAGGTGTCATTACAAGTATCCTCACAGCAGGCGGTATGTACACATCATGCAAATACTTGCACAGCACACCGTGGTCAATTTACGAAACTACGAAGGCTTCGCTGTGAGGCAGCGCATTCGAGAATTTTTTATTGGAACTGGCTAATGAGAAACCAAGAATGTGCAAAAATAAAATCTTTGACATAGAAGAGGAACCTATCTGAGCGCGGTTCCCTACGGGCTCGTTAACAAAAGTTCGTTTGACATTTAGGGAGTACATAAATGAGAAACTAAATTAGTAAGCTAAGGTATTACTCATTTAACAAACTTTACGAGGCTACAGAAGTGAATCTGGGTTCTCCTAATCATAGATTGTATTCTTTCATTGGAAGAGAGGTGTAGCACATGCGACTTCGGCAGTTGCAACACAAAGGCGCCGAAAATTACCTTCATGCTTCCAAGCCTTTTCGTCCGGTCGTTCACCAGGAGCTTCTTTATCAGGTCTCTAAAAATGTGAAAGGTAAGCTTAATGAATTTCTATTATAGTCTAGACTGAAAACCTTTACTTTGAGTCACGTTAACCGTGAGAACTGTTCCTTCGTGCAGAAGTTTCAACTAATGCAACAGGACTCGGCAGAATCATCTTTTCCATCACTGGAGTTTACGCCCCTTGCTCCGCACTAGCGTTAACAACCATTATACTCCTTATGTATACAATCTTATACAAGAAGCAACACGTTAATGTTTTTGAAGGCTTAAGAACTCGGGAAGTCTACGTGATAACTACCTTAGTCTGCGAGGCAAACAGTGGTCGAGTTCTTTATTTTTAGGATGGTGTGCGTTTGTGTGTTCTGCTATTGCATCTATAGCACGGCACTTAAAGTAGTAATACATCCGATTGTTATAAATGTCATTTAAATTCATTCCATGCAATAATAAATGCGCCTTCTTACTTTTTTTTTACTTTTTGTAGATTTGAAGTGGTGTCTTATTGCAGAGACACGTTCCCAATTCACTCCAACGCTTGGGTTTGACCTTGATTCGGAGTTTACTTTTTAGCCGCAAATGTTGGCTGGTTCCAAAGCTAGCCAAAACTGAATCGCACCCATAGTTGTCAGGCTACTGCTGTGTTAACGCTACAGCTGAAGACCAAGGGCCGAATTCAGAAAGCTTTTCTTTCGTAAGTGCTGTTTGTTACCGGCCGGTCGCAATCACTAATAGTGTCTATACAACATCACGGTTGGCTGACATCTCTTCTCTGAGAAACAGTTTTGGCGTGAGAACGTTTTGTGAGTACGGACCCAGTAAATAATGCGGTTGGATGCGGTGGGCTTGGGGAAAATAAGTTATTTTATTGACTCTTGACATAACCTGGCGATTAAGCGACGTATATAGTGCCTCACCGTGTGAAACGGTGCATACAGTAAATGGAAACGCGTGAAAGCTCGCTTCCAGATGCATGCGCAAGTACGGCGTATACGTGACAAACATCGTATGTGACTATTTTCACGTAGTAGTTAAGATGCTGTTACTGGTGATCGAGCTCTTCATTTGAGAAATTGGCCGCGGACCATTGCCACGGGTTACATGTCCTGCTTATGTATGCGTGTTTGTCTTCTTTGCTTCAAGAAAGTGTATAGAAGGTACACTCTTCAAGGTTCGCCATATAGATGTTCCTTTCATCAAGTACGGAACACTCTTACGACGCGAATACAGGAAACACTGCCTAGCTCAAATGTCCTTTTCTGTATTTCGAACAGGCGATGTTATTTCTGCGTTAAGATAACTACAATTTCAAACACAGAACTTGAGAGAGAGGAAAGGTAGGGAGATTAACCAGCTGAGAGTAAATTTAAATATTTATGACTTACGTATAGTTAACTATTTCGAGTACAGTGAACACATATAACTGAAATCTTGGATTCGGGTAGGGGAGAGAGTTACGGAAGTCGGTCTTTGATTGCCACCAAATGAAACCTTTGCGCTACCCACTTTGACTAAAGACAAGAACTTACTTTGCGACGGGATCAATGTGTCTTGGCCACTCCACCTTTCCGGCCAAGATTTTCTCGTAGATGGCAAAGGGGTTGTCGTCGAAATAAGGAGGGTACCTAACAGAGAGCAAAATCAAAGTGAGGTGCAGCGGTGTGCGCGGGACATACGCGCTGTGGATTTAACCAGCAGGCAAATGAACCGGAATGGCGCCGTTGTGCGTTCGCCAGTGTCCGTACATTGACATAACTCGTTTTCAAGCGCGGATACGCACTTCCCCCTAGCTACCCTTTCCCCTCGTCTTTCACGTTTGTGCCGTTATATGGCAAAATCGCTCGATCTAGCGGAAGCAGTCATTTTCCTTCAGCGTTCCTTTACACCAGTATGGTTTGGTTGTTTCTGTTTCGCAAGATTTCTCAACTAAAACAGTTACTACTTCTATTTTCGTCACCGGTAAGGAATTTGCCGCCTTGAAGGGAAGTTTAAGGCCGCACACAGCGGAGATAAAATTATATATGTACGTGCTGTCATGTGTAATGAGAGCAACAGCCTAAATGGGTGGCAAGCTAGCCTCGAGCAAAGCGTTCAAGGGGCAAACCAGTGACTCCGGCGGACAGCCTGACATGTCACAAACGCTCTAAGGACGGCTTGGCGTAGGCGAGATATAGCTCTACTACACAGGTGCTCTCGAGCGTGGTTTATTTTGTCGATTGCTGGTCTAGTTGGCGTTGCATATCGATCATTGCGCTCAGCGGGGTGAAAAATGTCGCAATAAAAGAGGTGAAGTGGACAGGACAGTCGCTCGTCTGTCCTGGCCTCTCGTGGCCTCTCTCTTCCCGACATCCCCCCACCCCCTCTGCTCAGCGCAGTTATCGCTGTTTAGTCAGTACAGATCAACCTTGGTGAATATGGAGCGTTGCCACATGGCACTTGAATTCAAGCAAGCTTCACTCTCACGCTTCTTTGTGTCAGAGGTAAGCTCATCCTAAACGGTTAGAAGGATAACCAAAAGCAGCGAGATTGTATTACAACACAAACATAGCACAAAAACGACGACGCGCAAGGCGTCATCGCGAGATTATAGTACGATAGGCTGGCGTATGCACAACGACGCTATTTTCATACTGCATAGCAAGTGTACTGGACAATGGACGTACCCAGCAAGCATCTCGTAGATGAGGACGCCCAGCGCCCACCAGTCGACGGCGCGGTTGTGTCCCTTGCTCTGGATTATCTCGGGTGCCAGGTACTCGGGCGTGCCGCACAGCGTCCACGTCCTGCATTTTGTGTGTGCGCGCGAGTGCGTGCGAAAGAGACAAAAAAAAAAAGGAACAAGGGTTACACGCAACATTGTCGAGGCCACCGCGTAATTTCCACACCCGCAATCCTCCCCCGCCTTTATTTGTATTTTTTTTTCACGTCACGATTAGAGGCCGGATTCACCTAATTGACTCCTCTGAGAGGTCGTCCCTTTCGGCAACCAACCGCAACGGCGGCGACTGGCTCCTCAATCCTCCGCGCAGTGCCACGGCCATCGCCAGCAACGACCAGTCGCTGCGACGCACGATGGACGAAAGGAACGATTGGTTAAAGGAATCGATTAGAGAGTTCGGCAGCGCGCCGGGTGATTATTGCCGCATGCGGCGAAAAGTTGCAATATTTCGGAAACGATTCACGTGCATGCACTTTTTTTTTTTTGAGCGGTATGTTACGGGATTTCGAGGTGGATACAATGATTAGAGAGAGAGAGAGAGAGAAAGAGAGAGAGAGAGAGAGAGCAAGGAGAGTATGAGTAGAAAGAACAACCAGACGATCGTCCGGATTGCTACCCTACACTGAGGACAAGATAAATGGGGAACAAAGAGTGAGAGAGAGAGAGAGAGAGAGAGCAAGGAGAGTATGAGTAGAAAGAACAACCAGACGATCGTCCGGATTGCTACCCTACACTGAGGACAAGATAAATGGGGAACAACAAAAGTAGAAGGATGACTTTGTGTTCACTTCTTTTGTATACCCATTTGTGTTTGCTGCCAGTAAGTGGTAGGGTGTTTCGTGTTGGAAAGAACGGGGTTGAGAAAGTAAAGGAGACGAATGACGTGTGTGCCTGTACCTATAGTGTGAGGACACTTCAACCGCGCCATATAGGGTAAAGGCAGATAGAAGAGAATGATATGAGTGGATTAACACGGCAGTGTTTGGAGGGTGGTTCATAGGAATAAGTCGAACTCGGAGGATCAAAAGGCGCTTGCGTACAGGCCCGTTTTTCGTTGTTCCCCAGTGGCCCCTCTAAGCGAGCAGTCTGAAGTCTGTATTCACGAACGGATTTCAACTCGATCTCCCTCAAATTAAAGCATGCAGCGTATATGGAACAACGTCGCTGATGTTTGAATAGCGCTCCTCGGTGATGCATTTCTCCCCAAAGTTCGGGAATTAATATCTATGAACTGGTGTCATCCTGAGAAATCGTTCCAAGTGGATACGCCTTGCGAACTCCACGGCTGGAATATGTAAATTGCAATATGGGCCATAAATTTATTTAGCGAAATTCTGTTAATTAGTTGATTATGCATTTCAAATGTTTTTGCAAGTAATGTCCGCCTCTTCGAATAGACCAGCACATGAACTAGAATTGTGATATCTCTCATAGTTAACCTTTAAAGATTTTTGTAAGTGTTCGCTGAAACACCCTGTACATATCCCCAATGAGTGACGCTAGAACTGCGCTCTCAAGACATTCTTTCAGTCAGGGCCTGACTGCAGCGCCTTGGCAAGTACGATCACTAAAGTCGCACCCTGAGGCAAAATACATCTCACGACGGTCGGATTACAGGTAACCGTCATTCTGTATGACTGCGCCAGGAATCATACCGAGAAGAAGAGCAACTCGTCGTCACCGTCAAGCTTAAAGAAGCGCCCAGACTTCGCAGCTCTTATACGCGTAAAAGCTTTTGCGCATGTGAAAACGCTAACCTTCTTTCCAGGCAATACGGGCTTGGGATGTTAGAGGAACCCACGCGCCTCAGCGACGTATAAAAGACGCACAAGCGCGAGCTTTCGACTCGTCGCTCCGCAGCGCGAGCTCGCTGCTTGCGAATGCAGCACTTGTAAAAACACGGCGCCCGTGTATGCGCCGTCTCATGAATTGTGCACGGGTCTGTGGAAGCAGAGGGCGCGCACAAACACGCCGCTTCCTACGCGACACATATGGCGGACACTAAAACGACGAAAAGTCCCCGAGCTCGTGAATTTTGCAGCGCGCACGTAGGCTTATAAGAAATGTAGCGATGGTAAGTCGTTTCGAGAAGAAATGTGTCCGGGCGACGCGAGCACAGATGCCACCAGTATCGACGAAGCGGCTATGAAGATGCAATTCTTCCCTCCTGCCGTTGCGACTTCCTCCAAACTGTAAGTGCCAACGTTGACCGAATGCCGATAAAGCACGGAGAACGATTACATTTGTGCCGGCGCTGATTCTTTCCTAAACTATATAATATTTTGGTTCCTTTATCGGCAACGATTTGGCGCCAAGAATCGGTAGGAAGAAGGCATGTGACACTGTCTTGTGTCGACTCAAAATGTTACATTCCTTTCTACAACTCTCGCGCGCGCAACGTCAGATAGCCATGTAGCCAATTCATATATACATGAAAAGTTGACAACGTCGGTCGACGGGCACCACTCTGAACTGAGGGGTCGGAGAAAACCAGACACGCGTGACGTTTCGACAGCACCGCCAGCACGGGAGAGCGGAATGAAATGAAACTAGATACGCAAGCGCTTGGATTGCCGACAAAGAGAGGGCGGTGCGAACGTCAACATGGCTGACGCGGAATGCACAGCGGCAAATCTTTGATAAGCCTTTATTATCTACGGGGGAGTCTACTGAACTTGAAAAAAATGGTGCCTATTGATAAGTAATCTATACTCAAAATGCATATCCGAAAGGCGCCGACGAGCCAGCTCTGAAAGAAGACGTTGACGAACGCACGAGCAGTGGTACAAGCGCATGCGCGGAACCTGTGCATTTGTTGATGCAGAAAAATAATGAACGGAGGTCTAGCCGTGAACAGCTCCGCTGTAAAAATCCGAGGGCACCTAAGCACTTGTTAGTAGTTGTGAATGCGGAAGCATTAATGTCCAATTGAACGCCGCTGAGCGGTCCTTCGAGTTATGAACTCCTCGCGGGCAATTTGGTCTTACCGAGGCGCAGTTAGAATGCAGGTGAGAGTTTGCGCGGACAAGGAACGCGCGGATAAGGCAGGTTTGCGAGAGCGAGGGTGATAAGGCAGAGCGCGCTTGACCTGCCTGATGGAGAGCGATTTGGTGTTTCGGCGATGGCCACTCCCCTCATGCAACACCTGGCGCGTAAATGCCACAGCAGCTGTTCGCTTTCGCCCGCTCTGCTCCGTCGAACCGCGCTCGTGACGTGGCGGTACAGCCAATGGGAATTTAGGTGCCATTTCGCTGCTACAGACGCGAGACGCCGGCTTTCTCGCTCGATGAGTCATTTGACGCATCAAAAGATGAAAAAAATCGGCCACCATTCCACCCCGTGAAAGTGAATGTACGGCGAAGATGTTTTCGACGTTAGACAAGCACCACTACCACAAACGACGTACGTCACGCGCGCACCCACGTGTGCGGAAGTGCAACATACATCCTCATTCTCCTAGGCCCTATGCCAAGCGCAACTGCATTACTGAACTAATTGAATTTTTCAAAGTAAATTGCGTCAGAAAATATGTAAAGTATGACTTACACACAAGCTGCTGAAACGATAGCTTCGGATCGCAATTCGACTATACGAGAAAACATAATTGTGTTATGACGAAACTCAAGGACAAAGCCGTTTTCCAGCTGCCGCTTGAGGTCTGTCTGAGTACATGGCCGCTAGCTGGCGGTACTGTTCTTGGATGAGCACGAGCCCACGAAAAATTCTGACCAACCCAGAGGCTGTAGCAGCTTCGCTGGGGAAAAAAAAGTACAGGTGCAACGACCTTACACGCCTGACTCTGCATGCTGCCGTCTTCCGCAGACGACGAGGCAGAATGCTGTTCAAGAGCTCAGAGTAACGCCCTCTGTTTTCCGCATGTGCCCGTCTTACCGCTTCTGACGGCTTCAAACTGCGGGTGCGCGAAGCGCGTACCTAAAAGCGTGACTTGAAGACAACACGCGCGTATATTTAGCTCTGTTCCTGGAAACGCCTACGCTGCCAAGTCTCGCTCTGTGGCCAAGTGGCGACGGAAGCTGCTTCCCTAAATGACTATACTAGTTCCTGAACATCGGCCTTTGCTTTACGTGGGAAGAGTGTCTACCTCGAATAGACAAGCGACCGCTTATGTTTAGGTGCAAGCACCGAATAAGCTCGTAAGCGACTTAAGAACATGCTAATACAACATTCTCTGTCAAAACGTGACGACTAAGAAGTTTCTTGGGTGTCTATACCGTGATAAAATGAGGCAAGAAACGCAGGCACAGCGCCATTCGAAGAGAAGTGAATCGTCAAAATTTGCAAGCATACGGAGAAGTCAGACGTTTCTACCGTGCGCCAGTGTTCTGCACCGTCTCTTTTACTATGAAGGAAGTCGACGCCGCTTCTGGGACAGGCGTACACCATTTTGTTGTAGTTATTTAAGATTATATTTTCAGTGTGAATTGATAAACCTCTTTTGAGAGGTCAAAATTTTAGACATATATAGCAGTATTTCGACGCTCAGTGCTAGTTTTCTTTTCCTGAGTAAAGGCTGATGGAACATTATGTCATATTTGTGTAAAAAAGGCTCCTCTAAGGTCTTCAGGAATATCATTGCCTTTTCACCAAGTTTCAGACGACAGTGCCTTTTTTACATGGCTATCTAAATGAATGAATAAGTAAGTGAGTCAGTGGGGGACCCGGAAAAGAAACATTGGGCGTTGCCTATGAGTAGCACCGTGTTGTTATTTTTGTAAAACACTCGGCAGTCAGGCCAGCCAATAATTTGTTTCATTGTTCCCGCAACATGTGATGACGCACAGGCCACCAATGTTGCAGGAGTGATGAAACACAAGACCAGCCGGTATTACTGTCGAGCGCTTTATTCAAGGCAACATGACATTCATGCCGGACGCGCGCCGTCTTCTCATTATGTCTGAATGAATGAATGAATGAATGAATGAATGAATGAATGAATGAATGAATGAATGAATGAATGAATGAATGAATGAATGAATGACAGATTTCTAATCGCGCTGACACGTCTTTTTTGTGAGGGTGTTTCAAATGAATCCAGGAGGCAAGTGTGTCAGAGAAAGAAAAGAGAGAGAGAGAGCGACAAAGACCTGTCGTGCAGCTTCTTGGCGAAGCCAAAGTCGGTTATCTTGAGGTGCCCCTCTCGGTCCAGCAGGAGGTTCTCAGGCTTGAGGTCCCGGTACACGATGTGCATCCGGTGCAGGTACTCCAGGGCGAGCACGATCTCAGCCGCGTAGAAGGATCCCGTGGCCGATGTGAAGCGACCCGCGTTGCGCAGGTACGTGAACAGCTCGCCGCCCGAGACGTACTCGAACAGCATGTACAGGCAGGTTGCGTCGTGGTGCGTCCAGGACCTGCGCGCCGGGAGCACCGGACGGGGAGAGAGTTGTTCTGAACGTGACTTACAAGCAGCAACTGAAAGCAATCTTCATACCACCATTTGCATTCTACAGGTCCACGACTTATATGCAAGCTTAAATGTGTTGATAATGCGCCCCGCGAATTAGAAATGGCTAGAATTTTCAAGCTCGTTTATTGTGGCTGCACTAGCCTCGTGCAAATGTAAAAACAAACAAAAAGAACACGCACTTGTGGGCCGGGCAGGCTTGAAAGAAAGCTCTAAAGAAGCTACGACAAGAACCACGTCAAATGCTACGAAATACCAGCTCCGCAATTGGCTTCGCTCCAAAAAGTCAATGACTCAGCCTAAATTTGTCTCTGAGGTCTCTGCACCTTGCGTGGGACATCTGAGCTCGGGCCATCTGAGAAAGTGGCCGCGCGAACACCGAGTCAGACATAAAGAGCACTTTTCCTAGACAGCAGAACTATTCGTAAATGTAATATGCTTCCCCAACAGCTTACTACATTGACTCGTTTTTGATCACTTCTTTCTTTATTTATTTACTTGTGTTACATTTATATTTCTTCTATATCACTCTTTAATATTTAATGTTTAGAAGATGTTGGCGTCTTTAATTGGCGCCGGCAACTTCTTTTCCCATAGAAATACAAATAACTAACACTACAGACAAAAAACATTACCTAATATCATACTCAAACTTATAGTCAACTCACACACACACACACACACACACACACACACACACACACACATATATATATATATATATATATATATATATATATATATATATATATATATATATGTGTGTGTGTGTGTGTGTGTGTGTGTGTGTGTGTGTGTGAGGAATATATATATATATATATATATATATATATATATATATATATATATATATATATATATATATATATATATATATATATATATATATAAGGCAAGCCCATATACAAAGTCAAGCAACATAAATAAGTGAAGCGCATTCAATCTTAAAGCCAAGTCACATATTTTTAATCCCTTTAACCTGGTACAAAATAACGCTGTTTTTATGTGCATGCAGTTTCCTTCTGTCTTTTTTTTAATTAGTCTTTCTTGTGACATTATCTTTTGACCAGTGGTTTAATTTTCTTTCTATTGTTTAATAACAATAACAATAATTTCTGAACTGGTCAACCTTAAGCCCACTGGAAATAAGTATGATACACGCCAGCATAATCTCTGGTTAGTACCTCGATCATGCACCAAGTATGGCGACCAGATGGTATGCAAGTTATTCCAAAGATGGTAAATTATCTTATCGGCATTGATGTGAACATAGAAAGTATGACTGCAACAGATCTTAGTTCATAGTGTTTATAACCTTAGTGCTAATTTATAGCAGCCATTCATTATAAGTGTGGTTTATCCAATTGCATAACAGTAATCCAGTTCTATGTCTTTTCAACGTGCGTTTATATTTTACCTTCTAATTTTTTAATGCTTGAGCAATAACTATTGTATTGTGTTAAACTTTGCTCTGTAATAATTCTGAATTATTGTTGTAATAATTATCCGATCTTATGTTTGATATCTTATGTTTATTACTAGCTAGTCAAGCGGCTTTTGTGCAGCTTTTACTGCCGCCATCCTTCATGTACAGCACATGATAATAAAGAGTAAATTCAAATTTCTATTATAATTTTGGGCTATCCACCCAATTGTCGGCCAATTCTTTGTTGTGGGTGTGAGTCACGAATTGAGTGAGTGAAATAACTTTATTGGAGGTCCGGCGAGGGGCGCCTATTCGGCGCGCACCCGGCTAGTCCCACGGCCACAGGGACGAATTGATGAAAGGAAAACAGCCGACCCTAGCCAACAACTCGTTCGTTTTGTCGGCTTCCTCGCACGCTTCAATGTTCGGCAGAAAAGTCCGCTTGCGCGTAAGCCGCTCTTTTCTCTTTTTCTACCCCCCCCCCCCCCCCTCTCTCTCTCTCTGCACTAGCGAGTCTTACGGACGAGGACATGCGGCCGCGTACTACGTCGTTTCCCGGAGAGCTACTGAGATTCCGAAGCGCGTGCCTAAGAAGGCTATTTGTCGGAACCCTTTTTTCGCCGACGTCTTGGACAAGATAAACAGAGAGGACGTATTTCCTATCCGTGACAGAGAGGACGGCTAACAACCCCAGCCACAAACAGGATACTTCTACGCATGCAAATATGCTCATCGCAAAGAAGCCCCGACGCGTAAGGCGTGTGCAGCGCATACCGTCAACGTTCCTCGCAAGCTACACGCAGTTCATTCAACCTCAGATGAAAATATTTTCATTCCAATCTTTCCCCTCTTCTCGCACCTGCTGCTTCTCCGCACGAGAACATCAATCCTTTGGCAACCATTTCATTCACCTTCGCTGTTCTGAAAGTTGGAATCACAAGATATGGCAAATATTTGGCCATCGTTCGTAGCATAAGACATTGAAGAAGAAAAAAAAGAAGAAGAAACGGGCTAAAGCTTTTAAAGTTCGGCTTAGCTTCGCTCTGCAAGCACTACAACTCATGAGTTTCTTTTCCCGACTGTGGCTGCGTGTTTCGCTGAAGTGCAGTTAAGCCCGGTAAGCGCCACGAAGCTCTCACCGTAATTGAAACCACGTGCTTTTTCGATCACTCTCCCGAGCGGCCTCGCAGGCATACAGTACATCCCTGCTGAGAACCAGAAGCGCTTCGCTTTCCGGAAGATTGACCGGCACCTCAGCTAGCGCTTCCTTTTTTCTTTTCTTATGTTGTACTGACGTTGCGCCTGAGATATTCCCTCCTTTTACTTTACTTTTCACGCGTCTCCCTGCAGAAGGTGTTAACAAAACAAGAAGCCGGGAGAAGTTTGAGCTACCACTCTGTTGTCTAGTGAGTTCGAGCGAATGAAGCAAAGCAGCAACAGCACCGAATCCGTTTACGGGGAGTCGAAAACGTGAGACACGTGGCGTTTACTTTGAATCGTGTTCGGCAGACGTGGAGTGAATATGCGCTGTGTCCGCTCTCGTTTCAATAAAATAAACACAGCGTCGTTTCCTGTGAAATATTATAACGCGTTCACTGTCACCGTCAGCGGCGCTTAGCGGGGCCAAGTCGGGACGTATCCTTCCTTGTAAGACCGCCCTGACTTGATTTGACTTGTTTTCGAAACGACGCTGCAAACAAGAGTGAAGTGATCATTTATGTATTTCACAATGTTGGCTATGCACTTGCTTTCGTTACGCCTGTGTATTATTATGTTTTTCTTTAAATCTCGTATAAGTCTGAATTATTTGCCTGACAATGCCATGTTTAATAGCCTTTGTGAACTGTTTCTTTCTTTGTTCCTTTGATGATGTTATTCAGTTCCCTCTGTGTGTTTTTTTTTTTATTCCTGTGGAGTTTTGTCATCCGAGCTAAAGTTTGGGATAGGCGGACCTTTACAGTGAGAGAGGGAGAGAGAGATGAAGAGAAAAGGCAGAGAGGTTAACCGTATATCAGTCTCTGGTTTGCTACCCTACACTGGGGATGGGAGATAGTGGTTAGAAAGATGACAGAGAGGAAAACGCTTAAAAAACACATACACACACACAAAAGGTGCTCCAGTTAAAGACGTTCGCAAAGGCCAGTAGATCGCAGGAAGCGCAATAGCGCTTGCACGGCCTTCTTCTGGGACGTTAGGTCCCTTCAGTGGCGTAGTATTCTTTTTTCCGACAGCGGCTGATCGTCCAGTTGGTCAAGTTCGTGACCTTTACAGTGAGAGAGAGAGAGAGAAGGGAAGACGGAAAGGCAGGGAGGTTAACCAGACTGAGTCCAGTTTGCTAGCCTACACGTGGGGAGGGGAATGGGGAGTGAAAGAGGAAGAGAGAGAACTTAAGTGTAGGATATCTATAGTCGGGCACTCAAGTCTGTTGCCTTTAGGTAGCGAAAAAGCGCTCGAACTGCTTTCTGGGCCAATGAACTGTGAGGCCAGGCTCCCAAGATCTTCGCTTCCGTAAATGGCCTGTCATCCAGTCTATTTAAGGCACACTGGAGAGTCTCACGTTGATTATCGAAGCGAGAACAGTGGTACAGAAGGTGACTGATGGTCTCTTCACACTTGCACTTGGCGCACATTGGTGAATCCGCCATTCCAATATGGTAGCTGTAGGAGTTGGTGAATGCTACTCCTACCCACAGCCGACACAGCAGTGTTGCGTCACGTCGTGGAAGGTTCGCTGGTAATGTAAGTTTCAGTGATGGGTCGAGGCTGTGTAAACGACACTTAGAGTTCTGTGGTGTATGTGAGTTTTCTTATATGTTTCTGAGCTTCATGCACACAGTCTTTTCTGCGTAGGTCGCTATGATTATACTTGTATGTCGGCCGTTACAGCTCTTTGTTTCGTTGAGACGCAGTGCATAAGATGCAGAATAAAGAAAAAGAGATAGATCAACAAGAGGAGCACCGTAAAATGTCTCTAAGCAATCTATACTCCCAACTTCGTTATTGATCTGCTTTAATGTGACACTGTGCTTGAAAACAGAGGTGGTTCAAACCAGGTTGCGTGGTAGCTGTCCTCTGTGGCCTGTATAGATGACCATTACCATGGTAGGCTTGATTTTTTTTATTAACAGCGAATCTGCAGTTCCACGAGCCCGCACAAACCTCCAGCGCTGTCGAATGTTCAGAACAGCGTCAGTTCAAACGTGTTCACTCTCCCTACCATGGGGAAAATAGGTGTTTTTGTAGGTTACGCCAGATATCTTTTTCTGAAGGAACTACTGCACTCAATATTTTATGTAATACCTAAAAAAACGCAGAATGAGTGCACTTTTCACCAATTAAATTTTTATTAAGAAGATGTAAGTCATAAAAGACATAAACTGCCAAAATCAAGATTGTGGTATAAAATTGAAGAAAGTTTGTAATGACACGCTTGTATCTACTATTAAAAAAATGAAACAAAAATTATGAGATATGCAAAATGTACTGCCGTATAATTGGCACTATTTCCGAAAAAACCAATAAATTTCACTGAACAGGTATTCCACTACAAAAATTTAAGTGCAAGCACTACAGTTTGGCGTGCCAGGCTGCGGCCGTGAATGTTCCAGGTTGGCTTGCGTCGTCATCGGCCTCAGAGTCAAAGTCCGAGGAAAAGGTAGCATCCTCAGACTCGCTGCTGCTCGAACCAAGGATACAGTCAGCCGCAAACGCGGCGGAATTGCGAGGTCTGCGGCCTTTCGAAGCGCGCGCGCCGCTCTCGGAGGCGGTCATTTTTGCTTTCTGCTTTGACGATCGCCAAAACTTCGGAGTGCGTTCAAAAATTAACGCCTAATGGGAAAAAAGAAAACTGCTTAGAAAAGAAAAATATAGTTCTTCTCCTTCACGTCGTATGACGCAGAGTGTCCGTGAACGGCGCGGAAACTTTCGAAAGCGGCGTTTCAAACCTCGATAGCGGGTGGACATTTTTTCTTTCTATACGTTGAGGAGCGCAAAAACTTTGGAGCGCGTTGAAAAATGACCGCCTGGGGGAAAAGGGCAAACTTCTAAGGAAACTAAAGAATAGTTCTCCTCGTTCACACCCGATAGCGCAGTGTGTCCGTCAGCGACGCGAGAAGTTGTTTTAAACCATAGTTAGCGGGCTAACGATGGCCAATGGGCGCGGTAGGAAATAAGATAGCTCCTCCATCCGGAAGCGAACCAAACCCACTCGCCACCGAATGATGCAGTCTTTCTTGGACATCATTTAGAGCACCAACAAACTATAGCACAAATATTGTGGTCACCTTAGCGAGATGCGTTCATAAGGTTAATCTGTTTCGGTCTGCGGGCACTGTATAGTCTTGGAAAACGTTCGGTATTTTCTGTTTTCTGCATGAGATGTCAATACTCCAGCGCACCGGGGAAATGGTACACAGCAGCCTGTCTGACCAAGTTGCTGTTTGCAGATATACCACACAAATATGTCTTAAGCACGAGAGCCTAAAGGTAGAAGTCTCATGCAAGAGCTATATAATTGAAATCCTTTCCATGGAAAGCTGGTTTGCGACCGTGCGCCCCGCGCCTGTTTCCAGCGCATTACACTGGTGCTCCTGATGATGATGATATTTTTTAATGACACCGCCTTAGTACTCGGGTGGTGGGACCCCTTCCCCCTTCTCCCTTCCCCATGCCATCAAGCTCGTTCTTTGAAACATTGTGTCGCATTTCTATATTTCAGTATCCATACACTCTAAGCTACAAGGGAACCCTGCTGAGCGCAGGTGGGAGACGGCAAAAGGAGATGCATCGTTTCAACTCACATGCGGATGATGAAAGGGTGTTGCACTTGGAGTAGGATGGCCTTCTCATTCTTGACGTGCTCGACCTGTTTCAGCCGGATGACGTCCGAGATCTCCAGGATCTTCATGGCGTGGAAAGCTCCGCTCCGGTCACGACACAGGCAGACGCGGCCGAAAGTTCCCGTTCCTGCGTGGAGGAGAGACGCCATCTTAAAAAAAAAAATGCTATCACCTTTACGAACGTGGACGGGCCTTCTGCAGCCCGTCTGTGCTGTACCTTCATAATGGAGTGCCTGACGTTAATCGCCGGACGTGTGGCTCACGCCATTGTTTTTACTAGGGGACTTCGTTGGGAGTGCTCAATCGGCACCCACATAGGGAACGCATTTCTGGAGTGTTTTCTGCGCGGCGGCGCAGATAGATTGATATTGTTTTCAAAAAGGCATCACAACGCACGGACTCTCTATGAAGAAAGTGTGGTGTTTGCAACTTCTGCGCAGAGTGAACGACGAGCGAAAGTGTTCAGTCGTGAAGTATACGGGAGTGAGAGCGGCGTCTTTCCGCTGGTCGTATTGCCGTGGAATTCTAACAGAGGGAGAGTCCGCACGTCCACTTTCTCCTGTGGCTGAATAATGCGCGGAAGGAGGAATTGAGCAATGAAGCATTGGATACTTCCCTCAGGAGTTGTAGTGGTGGTTTTCAACAGCTTCGCTGGAAATCCACTTCCGCAGGGCCGGGATGGCGAGTCAATTCTAAATTTTTTTTCCTATGTCATCGTGCGCAAACAGTGGAAATGTGCATCTGTCAGAAAATATGGCGTGGAGGTGGTTATAGTTTTACCGTGAGAGACAGAGCGTGTTATAAGTGCACTTGGACACAAGGATACTACGTCACAAATGGCCTAGGAAGATGCAGCAAAAAGGAAATTAGAAACAATGTAAGCAACTAAACAGAACGATCGAGGAGTCGAAGGGAGAGAGGGGAATGAAGAGACGCTGTCCTATATGTCTAGTTTTCTGTACCATACAGATACAGAGAAGCTGACTTTGACAAGCAAAGTCAAGCGGAACAGAAACGGAAGTAAGGTAATATAAGAATAAGGAGGCAAGAATTCGCGGCGGCGGTGTCGTAAATCTGCAGAATGACATTATAGGAGCTTGTGTTTCGTTTAGAAACGCAAAAGAGTATTAGGAATGGCCGCCGACGCAATATTTCGAAATCGCGAAACGAAATCTGGCGTGATGGTACAGTGAAACCGGTGCCCATTCGTTATACATCTTCCCAGATGAATTCAACCTGACCATCAATAAAGGGTGCGGCACAGCATAGCAATATCATGGCGAGCGAGACTGCATTCTTCTGCGGACCTTTGCGACTGTTTACACTTTCGTCACTGTTTTTTTCCTACGCCGTGGAGCGTTACGAGTTCTTTCTTTCTTTCTTTCTTTCTTTCTTTCTTTCTTTCTTTCTTTCTTTCTTTCTTTCTTTCTTTCTTTCTTTCTGTCTTTCTTTCTTTCTTTCTTTCTTTCTTTCTTTCTTTCTTGCATTTTCTTCTCCTTTTCTTGGGCTCTGTATACGAGGAGTTTCAGAAGAAAGAAAGAGAGAGAGTGAGAAAAGTACGCCAAAATATTTGAACGTTTTCAACTCTCCCGCCTACTTCATGCGCGACTGCGTTTGAATCAAAGTCTGCGGCCCGCTCTTCCAACGTTTTTCGTGGTATGATTTCATCCGTGGCTGAAACAGAATAAAGATCGGTACGCGATTTCAATCGGCCTCCGTTCGTGTGAATGTGAGAGGCAAGAAAAAACCTTTTGTTCCCACGCGTGCGACGCTTTCAAGGGGCCCGTTTACTCAGACGGCGGAATGCTAAGTGCTTTCGTGAAAGAAATGCTTTTTTCCATCTTTCTTTCTTTCTTTCTTTCTTTCTTTCTTTCTTTCTTTCTTTCTTTCTTTCTTTCTTTCTTTCTTTCTTTCTTTCTTTCTTTCTTTCTTTCTTTTTTTCGGGTCGCCGCTATCTTCTTGCGAAAGCGTATGTAGCGCCGCGAGCCATTTATCTTGGAGAACGGCATCTTCGTGCGATACATTGCTAAGGTGTTTGTAAGGCACAATGCCGGCGAGAAATAAGAATTGCAGAGGCAGAAACAGTAGCGTTTGCGCGAGACCGTCGACAGCGATGAATCATAATTCGCTTGAGTGGAGAAATAGAACAAAACTGGCGTATATAGGCGGGCAGAATAGGTTTCTCGCTCTCTCTCTCTCTTAAAGCAAATGCGCGTTGCGCCCCTGGAGTGACAAATGATGGCCGCCACTGCATTAATACACTGAAAGCGCCATATATTTCTGCTTGCCGACTTTTAAAAAGAAACGTTTATAAGTCGCGGAAGGCATTCGCAAAGCAGATAGTGCCAATAACAGCGCGCTCACGATGTACCTGGTTTGTGATGATAGTTGTTCGAGACATATCAAGCTGGACAGAGCAAATGAGCATCACATGCGATTTCTCTAAACGAAAAGCGATAGGTCCAATGCCCGTGTCAGCAGCGACTATAGGATGGTATAGTCCCCCTCAGTCACCCTCAGCCAAAATGTTTTCAGACCCGAGGCACCGCAGAGAAACATCAACGAAACACCGTGAAACCTATGCGCTATCTGACAATAATACGTCACTGGCGCGGGAGTTACCGGGATGTGCTTACCGGAGCCTGAGCAGATGATTTTCGGTTCGTGAGTGCCACCATCTTGAGCCGTAGCACAAGACTTAACTCAATTGTGTGGGCAGCAACGTCACGCTACCACGCTTGTCAAACGCCGGACGCGTCCGTGTAGGCATTTTCATCTTCAGAAATCAACACGGTACGTTGCAGAATTGTGGCTGATTAATCAGCATTAGCAATGCGTGATGGCGGCCGCTCCAAGGCCTCAATAAAATAGTTTATAGGGCTACGCGCCATCGCCATCGTAATTGATTGGCTGACTCCAGCTGCAGTTACACATTATTGATGGTGAAACAGAATAGCAATCTGTGTGGGTGTGCAGTGCGGTGAACTCTCAAATATATACAGGCAGAACATGTTACCAACAGGATGCTTGCGTATAGACAGTGTGTCCCAACTATCATGCACTAAGATTTAAATGTACGCAAATACCACATAGCTAGACAGAACCAAGGTAATGTTGTTTGCCGTCGCTTAGAGATACTTAGATTATTATATTTTTTTTGCGTTCCGCCTGCATAGATAGTCTTAACTATTTATCAACTTCTCAAATATTATCATTGTTATAAAGTGTCAATGAGAAAATTGTAGAGCAGCATGAAAAACTCCCGCTACAGCTTTCTGTTGCTCAATACGCACTACATAACTGTTTTTCACAGCGTGAAAGAAGCCCGCGAATACACGCTAAGTGCCTCGAGCGGCCAGTCGCGCGGCAATTTTGCTTGTATTCGCGGGCTTCTGTCACGCTCGAAAAAAAAAACATTGTTACGTAGAACGTACTGAGCAACAGACAGTCCTATCGGCAGTTTTTCCTGTTGCTCTAAAATTTCTCATATAACGTTTCATCTAAGTATAATATTTAAGAATTGAGAAGTTGAATAATTAAATAAAAACTAATTATGTAGTTAGGCAGAATGCAAAAAAATGGTTGAAGTATCTCCAAGCAACGGCAAAGAACATTACCTTGGTTCTGTCCAGCTACGCGGCACTTGCATATTTCTAAATCTTGGTGCGACCTATGCTGGGTCACCGTGCATAGGTTGCGAGATAACTTGATAGTGTTGTGAGAAAGAATAGCCGGCGGTTGTTTAGCTGCAGCCGGTAAACAACCGCCGCCACCGAAGCATCACGTTTCTGTTTAATGGCGATGTAAACCGAGGAATACGGGGTACCGAAAGAGTGCCTATCCCAAAATCACCAGTAGTAAACCCTAGTGACTATAAAAGGAAACAAAACAGAGGCGCAAGGAAATGACGCGGGCAGAGGGATAATGACGCATGAGATAGTTTATACGTAGCCTTCCAGTTCAACTTAATATGACGCAATGAAGTTCGCTTGAAACATTATCAATGCTTTTTACATTTGCTTACTTGAAAGTAATTTAGATGCCATGTTGAAATGATTTTTCAAACTTAATATCCCACGAATTGTGTACGATTTTTTTTATTTGTTTACTTGTTCCCCTGTTTTTAGGGACTATAACCACACAAATTGAAAAAAAAAAACATATCTAGGACGATTTAGCCATACAGCTGCAGTAAGCAGCCAATGCCTTACGGTAAAAGCATCGATAAAAGCAAAAGACAACAAGATTGAGCATAATAATAGGTAGTCTTATGCTTCGTACCCCAAGGTATATGAATAAGGCTAATTTCCGTTGCATGGGAATAATTTCCCATGCTACGGAAATACAGCAGCTCCAATGCATCATCTGAAAATATCCGTGTAAAACTTCTCTGAAAAAAAGAAAAAAAAAATTGCCTATGGAATAGCTATAGAAAGCGTGGACTGATTTGCTTCTGTATAGACTTGTTCTCCTGGCTGTACACAGAGCTTATAGTGGGTCGGTAGACTAAGCTCTTTAGGACGTCTACATATTTGGGCACATTTGTGACTCACTGACTTCCACAGAGATTGCTGCCAGAAAGTCGGCAGGCATCAGTTGTGTAAATACGTGTAATCCCACACGTCCACAGGATGTGTACTGACATTTCGCGTATTCGCTTCATAGTGAAACGCCCGCGAGGCTTCTACAGACTGTCCAAATGCATCGTTTATTGGGTTTACCGCGCACACAAATCCCTCCCTTCCCTGCAGTTGCACGCAAGGCAAAGTGACCGTTTCCAACGTGAGCAAGTCTGTCTCCGCACATTCGCTCTTCCGAATGCCCGGTGGATCGATGAGGGAAACAAAGGTCACCACCCATCGTTTCTTATAACGGCCGGCTTTCCGCGTCCGTCCCGCAGGCACGTCGGGCGGCTGCCTGCTTGCGCTGTGCGACACGCCACAGGGAGCGGTGGCACGTATACGGCGAGGCTCACACGCAAGACAGCCGGACGTGCGTAGGAGGTGCGACGTGTGTGTGGCGGCAACCAGCTCCGCTTCCGGCGAGCCAGAAGCAGCGGCCTAATTAGGCGTCGCCCTTCGATGTCACTCGCTTCCCGATCGCCTCGTCCGATCACTGTTGTGCCATTACCACAAGCCCGGATTCCGAATCTGCAAGATGCGGAATCTATCCTGCGAGCGCCATAATTCTCCCTTCACAAGACAAGATGCTGCGCCGTCGTGCGGGAGAAGCCTCGGCGAGCAGCGTGTTTTGACGTGTCCGCGTGTGCCCGACGGCCCGGCGCCGCACCTCCCTTGCCTGGAGGTCACCGCGCGCGCGAACTTTGAACCGGGTGGCCAGCGCGGTCGCTGGTTGGACCCCTCGGACGACCGTCGTGTGCTGACTTTGTATTGGGCCGTTTGAGTGACAATGGGCCTCGGGGATTATAAAAGCAGCGACACGCCGCTCGAAAACAGGATCTGCCGACCCCACCGGGAGAGAGTGTCGCTCCCGACTGGGGTGAGATGTGTAACGCGTTTTCGCCGGACGTCGTCGTGCGAGAACAGTCGCGTTTGTTGTGAGCACTCGGCCCCAGTGCCGACCCGTTCATGTCCTGTATGATAACCTGTATATAATGTATAAAGTCCCTTTTGTTATTCTCATCGACGCCAGGCTCGGAGTCTTCGCTACCAACGCTCTGTCACGAAACGGGTGACGAGCGCTACGGGACCACAAAGCCGTATTCGTGGTGCAGCGGTGCAAGTTCGTAACACTGCTGGCACCGGTTGGATGTCCGTAACACTGGTGGCACCGGTTGGGAGTTCGTAACACTGGATGGCAGCTACGGGATTGACCGGCATCAGCTACCTCGGCGCGGTGAGTGCCTGAAGTTTACCTCAAACACCAGACTTTCTCTGACACAGGTTATAGTAGCTTAGGGAAGGATTTGGTGTTGCATTGTGATAACCTTGTGTGGTTCAAGCCTAGTAAGAGTGTTTTGAAAACCAGGGGATGCTGAGGGGGTAAACAGGGCAGTGTGTGATATACTTGCATATGTCTTACTAGTAGTGTTATAGTAGCGTACGGCAGGTATATTCAAAAAGGGTAAACAGCAGGAGGACAGTGTGAACGATGGAGAAGTACAAGGTGAAGGAACTTCTCGAAATTTGTGAGGAGTTGGGCATTGAATTGGGCTCAACCAAAAGAAAGAATGCGATCCTTGAGGTCATGAGGGCTGGGGACGTAACGGCTGAGGAGGCCGCTGAGGCCTGGGCGGATATCAATGAACGTCGGGAAAGGGAGGAGAAGGAACGTTGCGAGCAGGAAAGGAGAGAACAGCAACGTCGCGAGGAGGAAAAGGAGGAAAGGAGAGAACAGCAACGTCGCGAGGAGGAAAAGAGGGAGAAGGAACGTTGCATGGAGGAAAGGAGAGAGATTCGTGAGCACGAGCTTAAAATGAAAGAGTTGGAGACCCGAAATAGCTCGCCAGCGCCTAGTCTCACTTCTAATGTTCCAAGAATACGCGATCAACTTCCACCCTTTGTCGTCGGAGAGGATATGGCCAAATACCTCGTGAAATTTGAGCACGTGTGTGAACGGAATAGCATTGAGCGATCCCTTTGGGCACAGAATCTGTTAGCGTTGCTTCCTGGGGAGGCATCAGACGTAATAACTTGCTTATCGAAAGAGGCGTTTGAGAGCTACAGTGATGTGAAGGAAGCGCTACTGCGGAAGTACAAATTGTCGCCCGAAGCTTTCCGGCAGAGGTTCCGGTATGCAAAAAAGGGTAAGGAGTCGAATGTTGACTTCGCGTTTCGTCTAAAAGCCGACTTGGTGGAATGGCTGAAGGGCGAAGAGGTTTACGACGACCGCGACAAAATTGTCGAATGCATCGCGTTGGAGCAGTTCTACCGTTGCATTGATGAGGATGTCCGGCTCTGGCTGCAAGATAGGCTAAAGGAGGTTAAGCTAAACAAGGCAGCAGAGTTAGCGGAAGAGTATTACACCCGCCGCAGCTTGCACAGCAAGGCAGTGCGCATAGAAAAAGCAGATAGAAGAGATGGGTTTTTCGGGAAGCCCGACGAACGGAAGGAAATCACGCGTCGCGAGTTTCGGGACGACGAGTCCCTTCCCAAAGAAACTGTAAGGGATGGACAGAATGCATCTCAGAATGATGACGATGGTCCGAAACAGCGAAACGAAATGACGCGTTCTTTTGAAAAACGGAGACCGTTAACCTGCTACAATTGCAAAAAGCAAGGGCACATCGCTGCAAGCTGCCCAGAGAGAATTGCTTTTGCAACGATACAGGAAACTCACAAAAACATACGTCTATTGGAGCCCTATGTGCAGGAAATTAAGGTAAACGGCAAGAAGTGCCGAGCACTGCGGGACTCTGCAGCAACTATGGACGTTGTTCACCCGTCTTTCGTCTCCTCGAGTGATTTTACGGGAGAGTGCGTTAGGATACGGCAAGTGGCCGAGAAGGAGAGTGTCTGTTTACCGATCGCAACGGTTAGCATTGAAGGAGAATTTGGGAAACTTAACACCGAAGCCGCTGTGTCAGCCGCCCTCCCGGAGCAGTTTTCCTACCTCTTCTCAAATAGCTCGGAGCAGTTGCTAAGGGATCACGGCAAATCATTCTTTGCCGACGTGGCGTACATGGCCCCCACGCGATCCAAAGCGCGCCCGCTGTCGAGGGAACTTGACTTAGCGTCGGTGAGCGAACAGCGGTGCGGCACACGGACCGATCACGGTAACTTGAGTGGCGAGCAGTCACGGGAGAGGCAGAGCTCGGAGGCTGGCCTAGACGAGCGGGTCCTGGAAGTGAGTGGGAGTGACGCGTGCAGTGCTAGCCGCGATATAGACTCGACGCCGCAATTAGGCGACGCGGGCTCCGCACTCGCTCCGGTTTCCGCCAGCCGGCAGGAGCAGGCTGCAGTTGAAAGAAAAAGTCTGATTCGCGAACAACAGGAAGATTGTTCACTAGCCGATCTGAGGAAGAGCGTCAAACGGGGAGTGAAAGAAAAGGGGGTTTCATTTGGCAAGGAATCTGGCTTATTGTACCGCCGCTACACGGATAAGCAGGGTCGCAAATATAAGCAGCTTCGGATTCCGCGAAAATATCGCCGGGAAAAATGAATGACCTCATTTGCTTCCTCAGTAGTATGTTTTCGGTCCAAGCGATTTCAAGGGGACCATTCTATTTGTAATTATTATTGCTGATTAATAATTGTTTCTATTTTGTTGTGTTGATGATTTGAAAACTGGGGCGCGATCGGAGATATTTTGTTCGCTGCGCGTTCTGTTCAGTTGCTGCAACGTCACAAAGTTGCAGTATGCAAAATTTGTGACAGCGGGGCGGAGAGAGCAGCCAGTCAGGAAGCGGTGACCTCCCCGGAAGTTTACTTCCGTCGTTTGTCGTCTGCTTGCAAGCAGTATACTACAAAACCAAATGTTTCTCGTCTTCCAAATGAATTAAATCTTTATCTAAAAAAAAATGTATTTTTCTTCTCAAGCCCAAACACGTTTTCAAATAGTAGTACGTGTGACTACTGCAATTTATAACTACAAGGTTCTTTGCGTCGTCCCTAGGTGGTGTCGCGCACAGCGAGAAGGAAAAAGAAAAAAAAAACGACGGGAAGAGTGGCGCACTTTTCAAGAGGCAGCGACAACATCCCAGTGGCTCGCTGGCACCGATGATGTTGTCGATTTCTCTGTGCAACCGACGAATTATTTGTTTCGAGAAAGAAAAACGACGCCGGAATTCACTTTCTGTAATTTCTTCAAACGCGTTTCGCAAACGTGCCATTCTGCAGCCGCAAAGGCCGCCTGTTGGATCCAATCCAATCCACCAGACGCGCCATGCGAAGCCGTATGATCGCTCCAAACTTCTCAACTCCCGTCGCGTTCGGACGAAATGCTCGGTGGGCGGATGATTGACAGGAGCGGGTCGTCATTTTGACGTCACCAAAAACGGGGCGGCGCCCCGCGGCTGGCGACGTCGGCGCGGAGTAGGCCAATCGCGCGCGCCGGTAACCGAACGAACGCGCCGAACAACCATCTCCGATCGCACCCCTGATTGTTTAAGCCTTGTGTGCTAGATCGTACACCTGCCTCTTGTTGCAGCGGGAGAAAAAAGGGGAAAACAATTTAGTTAGGTTGATTTGAATTATGGCCTTGTCTGGTGTTTGACGGGAGACAGAGGGCACTTGTTCGTGTTGGGTGTTGCCTTTTGCCGGTCGGTTTTGCAAGCTGCAGAACGACCAAGCGGGACCAGTGGCGAGAAGCAAGGTCTTAGGAACGACCCGAGCGGAGCTGGTCAAGGTGCCTTGGCGACGACGTGGTGAGCAGAGCTCCTGTCCTGGCGAGTCGGACCTGGGCACGTGATGTTACCTGGCGTCCCGACACTGGACGTGAACTTGGACGAGCCTGACGAACGTGCGCGCCTGGCATCCGAGCCACGTGGAGGCAGCTCGTCTTCCCGGCGCCTTATCTGAGGGCGGGGATGCTGTTGTGCCATTACCACAAGCCCGGATTCCGAATCTGCAAGATGCGGAATCTATCCTGCGAGCGCCATAATTCTCCCTTCACAAGACAAGATGCTGCGCCGTCGTGCGAAAGAAGCCTCGGCGAGCAGCGTGTTTTGACGTGTCCGCGTGTGCCCGACGGCCCGGCGCCGCACCTCCCTTGCCTGGAGGTCACCGCGCGCGCGAACTTTGAACCGGGTGGCCAGCGCGGTCGCTGGTTGGACCCCTCGGACGACCGTCGTGTGCTGACTTTGTATTGGGCCGTTTGAGTGACAATGGGCCTCGGGGATTATAAAAGCAGCGACACGCCGCTCGAAAACAGGATCTGCCGACCCCACCGGGAGAGAGTGTCGCTCCCGACTGGGGTGAGATGTGTAACGCGTTTTCGCCGGACGTCGTCGTGCGAGAACAGTCGCGTTTGTTGTGAGCACTCGGCCCCAGTGCCGACCCGTTCATGTCCTGTATGATAACCTGTATATAATGTATAAAGTCCCTTTTGTTATTCTCATCGACGCCAGGCTCGGAGTCTTCGCTACCAACGCTCTGTCACGAAACGGGTGACGAGCGCTACGGGACCACAAAGCCGTATTCGTGGTGCAGCGGTGCAAGTTCGTAACATCACGCGCAGGTCCCTTCTCTGCGCAGCAGTCTTCCTCATCCTCCCCTTCTTCCCGCTGTAGTGTCTTGATATAGGCTATTCTCTTCTGCCCAGAAAGAGCGCAGCAGTAGGTCGTTATCGCGTTAGCCGCGCGTGCCACGTGGCCCAACGAAGGTGTGCGCAGAGGTGCCTCCTCGAACCAAAGGAGCCGGAACTTCACACAGGCGCCACTCAGTAATGTATACGGCAACTCTTGTAAGCCTTCATGTGAGCGAAAAAGGTTGGCGTTGTCAAACATCTGACAATAACGAGTACGTATTCTGAACGGTAGTACTGCATGCGAGTGGAAAGTGCGCTGGCGAGATGGAGGCAGGCGCGTGACAGCATGCAGTGATTGCCGGGCCACACCAAGGGGATACTGTCTTAATTCAGCGAAACCCTCCTCCTATTTCCTGTTGGGTGCAACGAGAGTGGGAACGCAACAGGAACAACTGGATTTCAAACAAAGGACCAGGCGACTGCTCTCCTCAATAACACGACGACGTGTGTGCGCGTACTTCCAATGAAAAGCCAGCGTGACGGAGGTACGTTTTCAGGCGACGCTTTCTTTGCGAACGTATACCCAACTTTCCTTACCGTGGATACTAGAATAGTTCCTACTTAAAGCTGCTGTGTTGCCGAATAATTCAAACTTAAAGGAAAATGAATCGCGTGCCTTCTGCTGGGATGCAACACCAGTCCTTCAGCGATAGCACAGCAGCCCGATACACTATACCATTAGGCCATTGTCGCACCTTATACGTCGATATAGCGCCAACGCCAACTAACTCTTTGGAATTATCTGCGCTCGTGTCGCATCGCGTAGCACGGTTGCGCGAGAGCACATGCGCGAGCACCAGTTTCTTTAGTACCAAAGACGCAAGAGTGAAAAAGGCAAATTTATAGCATTTCAAAAATCGCTTCACGAAATCTTCGCCTTACATAGATTCCAAGATGCGCGTTGGATGTGCACATTTTTTTTTTCGTTTCGAAGGGACGGGGATGGAGGGGAGGGGGTTCTTGCAATCGAGCTCGACCAAACAAACGATACGCCAAATTCTTCAAGAGGGCTTCCGTGCATAATTCCTACGCCTCCTATTGCCGTGTCACTCTCCTCTTCCCTTTTCCTCATGCAAAACGCTTCCTTCGTAGACAAAAAGCGGAGAGTGTGCGTGCGCACGTACTCACGCGCAACTCTCCTGCACAGCGAGGGCCACAGCTCGTTGCTTTCCCGGAGTTACGTCCCGAAGTCATCGTAACTGACGACCGACAACGTCTTAAAGCCTTCTATAGGGCAGAAACGGCGCCAAGCTCCACCATCCACATTGGACAACGCGGGGAAAATCGTTAGCAGAATCTCGGTGCTTTCGACAACCGCGTTCTCTCAAAATTATAAGGGGCTCCTATGCTGATCGTGTTTCGAGACATATCATTGAAGCCCTGTACTCGCAGCGCACATGACGGCTACACAGAAAAGAAAAAAAAAAGAAACAATCGCGGCGCGCGTCGCCACTAGCGCGTGAGCTATAGGGAACTTAGAGTTAGTGAAGCGCGAGCCGCCTCACTGAACCCGTAAGAGGTTAAGAAAAAGAAACATAAAGCGTGTGAGCAACTTGTTTTCAAAACACTGGAACGGCGCCGACGCAGTTTCAAGCTTGGCTTTACGAGCTTGCACAGTACTCCCTGTTTTAGCGAGAGGCTGTGCTCTTCCCGTGAAATCACGCGGGTCCGTTTACTTTACAACGCGCCTGTTCGAAGAAAAGGCCGGCCAAGAACCACCTGGGTTCTACCGCGCTGAAAAGCGTCGTGTGTTTCTGCGCCGTCCAAAGATCGTGCTAAACACACACACAGACACACACACACACACACACACACACACACACACACACACACACACACACACACACACACACACACACACACACACACACACACACACACACACATTATATATATACTAGATTTTTTGCCGTGTTTCTGGCTCTCAAACCCCCAGAATTTCATTAAAGTTTCACATATTTGTTATGATGGGTGTGGAATTGGAGATTAGCATAAGGACGTGGCAGCCGTATGGGAAGTCGGTCGAAGCGGTAAAGTGACTTGTCGACCTTGTGGCAGAGAGCACACACGTCCTGAATATAGGAGTTGTTCGGCTGTGCAGCTGTCTGGGCTCGAAGTGCGAGTTCTTTCTTAACCGCTAGTTGCCGTCCGATCGGTTTCCCAAATAGATCGCGTAATTTCTGCTTACAGACGTCCCAACTTGACAAGCCTTCCTCATGTGTCTCGAACCAGAGTCGCGCAATGTCTCGCAAATAGAAGAATACCTTAAGGTATCAGCGTCGGCATGAAAGAGGTTAGACACGAGAACCGACAGTTATATATCGCAAAGTGCGTGAAGCATCCTAAATGTGGTATTTGCATTAAAAGATGAGAAAGAGAGAGTAAAAAATATACAGAAGGAGAAGGAAGACGGTGGGCAACACGTTTACTATGGCATACGGTGAAAGGCGCTTGTTAACGCAGGCCTGTCGTTCTCAAAAATCACAGAAAGGGCTTTACGTGCAGGTTCAGTGCTGCTTTCTATTTCAACCATCCTTAGAATGTGCAAGGACGTTTATCTGCTAAGTTTGCAGAGCCATAGCCGTGAACTTATCGCCTTACAGTTTTGAATGTTGCCTATGTGTTGTCTGTAAGCCGTCCGTTCGCAAATCTAATCAAGAAACACAGTGGAAAAATTATTAACACAAGCACGAGAGGCTTGTCAGGCGCTTGCTCATCATGCTACTTTAGATGAAGGTCTATGGAACAAACAAAAACAAACAAACAAACAAACAAACAAGCGAAAGATGTGCTAATGAAATGGTGGAGTCATTCCTAACGCGCAAGATAAAAGAGTGTACACAATTGATTCGAGAAAGAAGCACACACGCGCACATGCACAGGCACCACATATTTTTAACCCTTACCCCATTCCCAATGTAGGGCAGCAAATCGAATGATTGTCTTCCGATTAACCTCCCTGCCTTCTACATCTTATTTCTCTCTCTCAATGATTTGGTGCCCAGCGCTTGCTATGTCTGACAAAATTTCTAACGAGTTCTTTTTTTATAGAAAATCTATAAAAGAAGAAGACTAAGACAGAAGGAAGGCAAGTCAGTCTCTTAAAGATCTAGAAATATTTTAGATACAGTGTCTAAATTCCTTTCTTTAAGGCAGTGCTTCTGGTCTAACTAAGTAGCTCGGTATGGTAAGTGAGGCAAGTCCCGTCAGACCTCACGGCCTCGAGCTGTACCTCCCTTTTCTGCGGAAATAAAGCACTGTGTTCTGTTTAGACTTACAGAAAATTAAGAAAGACTAAATAAATGAAGGAAACGCAGCAACCGGGCAGAATGAACTGAATGTACGTGATATATGGCATTAACAAGGCTACGTTTAATTTCACCCTTTATTTCTCGTTCACATCCCTAAATTGGTCACGATACACAGAAGCGTATTTACACTGGTGAGTTGTATTCACGTAATTTTTACTAATATTCAGCGCCTACGTGGCACAGGAGTCGCTTTAATCCGGAGAGAGCAAATACAATTTAGTGAACAAGAATTTTCATATCAAGTAGATGCTTGCTTCTTGTCTTGTCTTCCATTGTATCCAACAAACAAAAAAAGAAAGGATTAAGAGAGACAGAGAGAGATGTTTCTTCACAAGAACCAGCCAATAAATAAACGGGGCAGCAAAGGGATTGCACGTTTATTTACGTCTGTCCACGCGTCTTTCCCCCTTTCCTTGGTTTTCTCGTTTCTCTTCAGAGGAGACTTATTTATTTGAAAAAGTCGTGCAGGTGCATCTATCGAATACGTCACGTCACCCGCGGCGGCCCGTTGCCTGCAAGCGTTTACCGCTTGCCTGTTTGACTAGGCGACCTGAAACTGACGCCACTCTGTGCGATGCGCACTAGCCCGGAAAATGGCGATGAGAAAGCAGCATAATGCTTAACGGCGGCACGCATTAGAGTGCGAGACAGACGTAAGAAGAGAGAGAGGGAGAGAAAGAGCAAAGGGCTCTTTAATAAAAACTGAAGAGGTCGGCCTAGCAGCATACCCATCATGCTTTGCCGGATGAATGGAATGATAAATGAAAGGGGGACAGCAGCAGTGGACTACAACAGTGGTTCATATAAGCACTCAAGTACTCAAAAGTCAACGCGTTTGGCACGAAATGCCTATGGTCCCTGTAAACGGGCGCTGCGCTTGTTCATTTTCCTCGTGTTACACTGCGACTACTGTTACAGGGTACTGGCTATGAAGCTTTTCAGGTTTAGAAGAAAACGCTTGTTATTTCAAACACGAATAACATTACTAAGCTAAATAGCACCTTAAGTGACACTTCAATATATATTGTACTAAGTACAGGTGGTGGTAAAAACGTTTTTATTTAAAATTCAAATATTGGCCTATAAGCCTATGTTGGTCATGCACTTTTTTTCTCCTTCAGGCTGAAATCAAGTGGTACGCACCTTACGTGCGGCAGTTAGACCACTCATTAACACCTACCACGACTATGCTAGAAAATAGAGAAGAAGAGAGAGAGAGGGAAAGAGAGAAAGAGAAATAAACGTTTATTCGTGAAGCAGCTATCAAAGACTAATCCTTGACAGGCGGGCGGTATCCCTAGTTCAGGAAACCAAATTGAATTCTTTAAATTTAGCTGTGGACTTTTATTCCCGACTCTGTATGGCCAGAAAGGATGCACTATAGCGTTAGCAGAATCACGAAATGGCAGCTCGCAAGCACCACAAGCGAATCACCAGTGACGACATGGGCTCATGCATCACAAACCTGCACACATGCACAATGGATGAACGACAAACAGGTTCTTACAAAAGTCTTACGCAGAAGGCATCTTTTATATATGTCACCTGCGAGATGCTATACCCCCGAACGACCACCTACTGCCTCTTGGTCTATACCATGCGCCAGGTAAGTGCTTTTTTTCCTGCTGCAGTCTGGCTTTGCCCTCACGCCAGGTGTGCTAGAAAAGCAGCGCACATACGTGAGACGTCTGGGCCGAAGCAAGTCAGCGAGATGCGCACACTGACAACGACGCATACTGGCGCCCTCAGCAGCGGCACACCTCAACCGACTGCAAGAAATCCTTACGAACCACCGTCAAGCACCCTGATGTGGGACTGTGTGGCACACGAAGTGGCGCAGACATGTCATCACCACCACAAATATATCCCGAGTTACGAGGGGTGGATCCGAGCGGTGAACGGCCTATAGGGTCCGTCGGGCAGTCCTGAAGACTCTCCTTTAGCTCTTGCCAGGGAACCTGGGCTATTACACCGATTGTAAATCCTGCTCCTCGCAGCGCGCCTTCCATCCCCGACAAACTCTGTTCCCTTTTCCATTACTGGTATCAAGCCAAATGGCCAAACCATTGAAAATAAAACATTTACGCAGTCAATCAATCAATTTGGTCCGGTTACTCCTTGCTGTATTGTACAACTACCATATTAAAAAGCTCGTGTTGCAATTCGATTTATGTATAGGTATTTCCCCGGGAATTCTGACAGACGCGGAGTACTTGCATGATCGATAAAACGTTTTTCTGCAACGCATGCCTTTCAGCCAATTTCTGTCTTTATTTCTTTCTTTTTTTGTGCGCAAAATCATTCATAATGTCAGACAATATTGCCAAGCCTGCAGCACAAGAACACAACGATGTTGCCTACAGTCACGCAAACATGGCTCGTACGCTATAACAGGTACGTTCGGGCAGTTTAGCCAAGCCGCTGCCGCACCCTTGTATGCAGTACAGTACTACTTAGGAACACTATGCTGCGAATTGAGCCATTTCCGGCTCGACGCAGAAGAAAAGAAAATAACGTGCAAGTCTGTCGGCGCAATAAGGTTAGGCAACCAGCACAAGTCACTGCTGGCAAGAAAGAAAATAAGAGAAAAGAGCGACAAGGCTTAAGCGACGCTAGCTACATTCTTAACCTAACCTCTCCGACCATATGGAAATCGATGCGCGGCGACACTGCGCTTAGACCGGCGTCGCAGGCGCTTGGAGGCGCCAAACAGACCGCCGCACGACTCCCGTGTCTTAGGATTCAAAGGGCGCTTTTACATACGTACACACACGCACACGCACTTTTTCCAGCACCGTGAACAGAGCAGCGAGGGCTCGGAAAGGGCATCCAGTCATTCATCACGCCTGGAAGGCACCCGAGGCCGAGGGGAAAGCGTGACCCGTTATAGCCTCGCGCCAAAGAAAGTCGTCCCCAGACGGCACGATGCTAATGAAATTTGTCCGCGCAGTCTTTGTCTTTCCCTCTGTCTCACGGTGGGGCAGAATGTGTACTCTCACTCTGTACAGGGAGGTCTGGCACATGTGTCTGCCTTGGAACCCATGGTAGGCGCAGGATCGGGCACAAAGCGAGCGAAAGCTTCGGAAATCCACAAGGTGGAAGTAGATAAAAGTGAGCAAAACCTGTCATCCACCTGAAAGTACGGCACCAAGCTATGAAGGGAAGTGGTTATTCAGACAGAGAGCTTTCAGGTTGATCCAGGAATCCAACACGGATCTAGCGCTTTTCCTGGCAGTTGCTCTGGCATTTGAAATAATGTTTACGACAGGGCTGGGGTGAAATAATCGACAACTGCGCGATCTCGCACTGCTGTACTCGTATCAATTTTTCTTCATCTGTGAAGCTCTCTTCCCGAAGAATTCGCATGAGTTTGCTATTTATATTCGTTGTCTTCTGTCACGCAGACATCAACTTTGCTAATGAATGTGTGTCTTCTGTTTAGTGGTATAGTGGTACACTTTGCCAGTGTATATCTAGAACAGAAAGCAGCTTCAATTTAACACGGAAGCTTGAAGAGTAACTTTGCATCAAGCGATCTCTGCGAACGCATCATATTGACTGCATCTTCCCCATAATTTGAAGAAATGTTGAAGGTGTGCTAGTTTCGATACCAATTTCCTGTTCCGTCTAACCATGGTGCGCGATCTCAAAGAATGTTCCACACAAAGGTAGGTCCACCTAACGAAACGTCGTCGAGCCTTTTCGGGACACTTTGTCCCTGTTTATACAACTCATACCCACACAATCGCAGGAAGTTATTCGTATGTTCTAGGGACTATAAGAAGTAGACTGAATTTCAAGAAGGGGGCTGACGACGGCAGAGAACGTATGAAGGCTCCCTTGGTACTGCCATCATGATCACAAGGCAAGAACTGGAAGCATTAGGAAGTTTAATCTAGCTCAATCCCTGCACGCCGTCGCATTGCGAACAGCCAAACTACACATGCCGCCAACCGTACCACATCATTTGTAAGCCAGAATCTACGACAGCGCGCGTAGATGTATACCCAGGACAGGGGCGTAAACAAATGTTCCTCCTCAAGAAGACGTGCCAGACGTCGGCTCGCAAAACAAAGCCCTCCACGCCGTGATCGCACAAAACGGGTCTTGGCAGCGCGGCCTCTTCGTGTGCCGCTGCGTGCTGTATAGCGGGGCCCCAAGGGCCACTTGTTGCCAGCTGGCCCCATGTGGCCTATTTATAAGCGTGCTCACCTCTGGCGCGCTTCGAACGCTGCGTTCACGCGACCACAGTGCGTCTGCCTGCCTGAGTTGCGTGCCGGGCTAGCCCGGGCCCGTTTGCCGATCGGCGAAAGCGCGTTGATCGCAAGCGAGCGAAAGCGACGCCATCGGTCGTTCTCGGTCACGCTATGCCCGCGGGGTCACGTCTGACCGCTACCGGTGGGGAGGAGTTGGGACGTCGATAGGGTAAGGGCGTTTGCAGAGCCGCAAGGGCTGGCGCTTTACTTTGGCGGCACGAACCGAAGTCGGCCACGTTAACCACGGACTAACGACTGCGGTTAACTTGTGCTTACCGGGTCACTATGATTAAGAGAAAATTAGCACGTACTTTTGAAAGAGAAAACTAGGTCGGCGTCAGCGAAGATAGTCCGATTCGGTTGAGGGAAATTTTGAAGCCAAGAAACTGAGGTAGGAGTCGGTAAAATGAAATGAATCGGCTCCGTGTATAAATGGGATCAACGTGTTAGGCAGGGTGAAATAAAGGAGGAGGAGGAATCGTACGTTCACGTTCTGCGCGCATCTTTCTCTTTCACTTTTCTCTCGTCTCATCATTTACGCTTTCGGATTTCTAAGCCTACGTAGCAAATAATACGGTGCAAAACTTTGTTTTGCTTCGTGCCGAAGAAATCCCGACATCAAACCAAGCATTGCGTATGTGCTACTTGGTCTGCCGCTCTTCAATGACTAATAATAATAATAATAATAATAATAATAATAATAATAATAATAATAATAATAATTCAGATTTCTCCTGTGCTCGTCGGAATTGAACACGCAACATGCGCAGACTTCGCGGTGGCGCCGTTAGATGGCGCAGCGTCTGCAGTGCGCGGTGCGAGGAGCCCGGCCGCATGCACGCTTCGGCGTTGACACACGGTGTCGCTAGATTGCTTCAATGCTAATAGCATTCTCGTCGACATTCGCCGTGATACAGATTATGCCCCGATTTTCCTCCATCAGTGCCCTCTTCCGTTATCGACCTTACTTGTCCCGGTTTGTCTAATTTCCTTTAAAAGGCCAGTACTCGCAGAGCCGTCCACATACTTCGACATCTGCTCGTCAAAAAGAGGCGCCAACCAATTCGGATACCGAACCGTATTGTTCGCGAAAGTTGCCGGCCGACGACAAGCTACCTTGTCAAACGGAAAGCTTCGCAAATTCGGCCCCTGAAATGGAGTAGGCATATCGCAATATAAACGCACGCGCGCTTTCCTCCCTTGAAGACACTGCGATCGTTCATCTAGCAGGACAGAAACGGTATTTATTGACTGCCCATAAAAAAAACATTTTTTTCCACTCTGTCCAGCAGCGCCGCGTCCTCTCTACACTCCGCCCCCTCCCCCTCCCCACCTGCGCTCCCCTTTTTTTCGTCATTTTAAGTTTTCATGCGGAAAACTGCTGCGGGTCCTCCTGGAAAAGTTCGCGAGCGACAACACCGCGCTCTCACTAAGCAAAAGGACGAGCTGCGCGGCGCAGGAGGGAGCTGCGGCTCGGGTGTCCGGCTCGAAATAAACCTCGCCCGGAGTCCCGGAAGTGCGGCATGCAGCCGCTTCAAAGGGAATAACCGCGCGGAACAAGAGGCGCCGCGCTTTCTCTGCGCAGCCTCCCGACGCAACAGCGCGCGCGGCCCGTGGCAGCGCGAGCATCAAATACAAAGCGAGAAGTTTGCTCTGTGCAGACGGCGCAACGAAGGTAAAGCGTTTCGTTTACATACTTCTGTCTACAACTCAATGTAAAAACACCGCAAATATAGAAGAAAGCCTTGTGACCGCATCACTATGGACCTCTCGCTTGGTTCTGAGCGACCACGTAAGGAACTGGAGCAAAGCAAAGCGAGCGAGTGCTTTTGTGTGTGCGGAAATTGAATAACAAACTCTGCGATATTCTTTTTATAGCGCTACTTCACCGTTCGTACCTGCGCTAGGCGCACAGCTGCTGCGTTGCCAAACGATTCGATGGCTTCCGCCTATGGTAAGGGAGTCGCCGTCAGCGTTTTTAGTTTGGTACTTTGTCGTTGCACCAACGGTGACGACAGGCGGCAACCTTAAATGTGGCGACCGACATTATAGTGATATAATAAAGCGCTCAGCTGAGTGGAGGAATCTTAATTTGAGCAATCCATATATCTCTGCTGTGACTTGATTTCGTCGAAGACGATATGAAACGCCCAGTCGTAGGGATCTCCTTGTCCGTTTTGGTATTTTTACTTTGATCAGAACGGCTGACCTTAAGGAGAGAAGGTTTTGGGATAGAAAACCTGCAAGCTTCACGGCGTATCCTAAATATGGTATAGCTAGCTTACAGACAAGTCGCATGTCTGTAAGCAGGGAAGCGTGTCGATGCCTATAGTGCCTGCAAAAGATCAGACAAACAGTATGACACTCCGTTTCTATGCATCACCGTTCGCTGCTTCTAAGAACGATATTTTCCAAGTATCCGTTTCAAAACATGCTCTGAAACGTTGTTATTGTCTTGCGAGAAAACTCACACTGGTAGAGTTTTTTTCGAAAATGTCTTTCGGACTTAAGTCAAAGTAGCGGCCGTTGTAGACCGCGACGGGGCAAAGATATGACTTAAGTCAAATCTTTGCCCCGTCGTGGTCTGCAGCTTTGCCGCACCTCTTTCCGCTAACACCGTGATTTTTCACCAAAACTATAAGCTGGTGTCACCTCACTGAGCGATAAAAGTTGGGCAAAGCTGCTGTTTACGTTTCGCAGTCATCGGTGAGTGGCCCGCCGCGACTTAGCCACCGCATAACTGGCTATCTTGTTTCGCATTGCTACACCTAGATCTCCCTGGTGTCAGCTGCTGGAAAGCTTGAGTTAGTCACGGCACACCCACGCGCTAGCCTTGAATTGTATAGGCCCACGAACCAAACACGTGACACCGCTATACCGTTCTCCTAAGACCCTCGCATTCGGGCGTCCCTGGCGTCCGGGGCAGCCCACAGATTCAAGCCTCGTGATACATGGAGCTAGGGATAGAAAAGGGAAGGGACGTAACGTACGGAGCTTGCGGCAAACCTGCAGAGCTCACTCCATACGCATGCACTCACTCACTCCCGTGGCGATCTGCCCAGGTCTCTCGTTTCCCAGCCGTAAATCACACGTGCCCCTATACTATATACACCATGCGCGGTTCAAGCGTTGCGGCCCACGGGCCCACGCGGCCGGAGCCAGGCGACAACAAACACGGCTCCGGCGGTGGCGGCGAACAATACGTCAGTGGAAAAATAGGCACGGCGCAGCGGCCGTCGCTCATAACGGCGCACTGAAATAGCCGCAACGCCGCCCGGAGCGGCTATTTTCGTTGGTCGGGCGCCAGGCGCGGCGCGAGCTGCAAGTGGACCGAGGGCACGCATCGCGCGGACGCAGGCGAGCGGATCCGGAGAAACTTTTTGCGAAGCGGCCTTCTTCGCGGGCCAAAACAAACCCGACCAGGAAAAGAAGGTTTCCGCAAAAAGGTCTGGCGCTATAGATAAGAAAGAAAGAAAGAAATTCGGGGAGAAACCGAGAGACAAAAAGAAAACAGGGAGCATGTCAACTCCAGTCGGCAGCGTCGGGTAAAAAGAGTAAGCTCATATTGGATAGCTGCGTCGCCAGGGTCCTTAATTCATGACTGATTCGGGCAAAGGGCAGCGCTGATTCCGTGCCGAAGAACTTGCCGAAGACCTACACTGCACGGCTTCTTTTTCAGGGCGACTTTGAAACAAAGACGATGACGACTACAAAAAGAGAACGAGCGAAAAAAAAAAGATACTGGGACTCGTGGCGGCTCTGTGTACAGTAGTCAGACGGCATAGTCGTAAGCGTTGTTTGCCTTGAACTTGGCGAGATCCGCTGACTGAGCGCTTTAGGCGGCGGGAACAAAAGACGATTGGAAGTTTACGGAAACGCCTTGCTAATGTAGTGCTTTTGATTTATTAAGTGAGCTTTCGCGCGAAGATTCTGCGCCCGAGGCTGCAGAAGTCAATTATTACGAAGAGCCTTTACATTTGTAAACCTTCGACATTTTCACCGTTCGACGGAAACCAGCACGACGACGTTGCTGCCGGGAGCGCACTCATCTCGCAGCAACGAAAAAGGCAGGAAATAATTTATCGAAAGAAGAAAGAGAAGAAGCAAGAGGAAGACGTTAATCACCGCTGACAAAAGGCCTTCCCGCCATAGAAGAAACGAAAGATTCAAATTAAGTATTTGTACACTTGTCCGGAGTACCGTCGTTCACCGTGGCCTTTTTTTTTTTCCAGCGCTCAGATCCGAGGTTCAAGCCAACGCTATCTTGGGCGGAACCTGACAACTTAGAAACAATAAGGCAGAGGAAAATTGAAACAATATTTCGTATAATATAAACATCGTAATGATTAAGCGGTGCACGTCAGGTACCGTCAAATCAAATACTATTTGTCTAAGCCAGTTATTCTTTGCTTCTATTCATCGCTAATAATTTTCTCCCTGCCCCCTCCATCATTTGGGTAGCGTATTAAAGCAGACACGACAAAGAGTAGGCCCAGAACCAAAGCAGCTTGTCTTTGGGGGCTGGAGAAAGAAGCGCCAAATTACCGCGACATAAGCAAAAAATTCAAACAGGGTTTAACAATTGCCTTTCCAAGAATCGATGTACAATATAATTTAGTTTCTCTGACAAGCGGGCCTTTTACTACAGCTCGAAAGCCGCGTGCTCCTTTCTATTCCAGGAGGACTTGTAATCACGGAGAACTGTTATCGCCCTTGTTCTACAGCCTACGTCTTTCTTATGCGGCAGCCAGATATCTCTTCAATAGGGTTTCTTTCTTTAGTAGCAGCAGCTCTGTTTGAGAAATTTCCTCAACTAGCGTAGGATGAAAATGCTAAAAAGAAAACAATGATCAGGCGAAAGAAAGCGATACTATTTTCGAATAACAGTCACCGTTATTCTCTCGACAAGACATGGACTTTCAATGGAGTAATTTCATTCGTTTCTTTTTCTTTCTTTTTTTCTAGATCCGATATAAATGAAATAGACCTCATTGAAAATTTACGGCTGAATGGTTCTGCTGAACGCAGCTGAGTGAATTTTTGTTTTCCTTTTCTGCATTTCATCGCATCTGTGCCGTTGTACATAAGAGATGATGTAGCCCCAAGTTGGTAAAGCCAAATAATTATAAACAAAACAGACACAGCTATACAAAGCGGCTTGACTTTATCTAATGTTTTCAGGTGAATAGAAAAAGTAAATGTAAAAACAGAAAAGCAAAATGAAGAGTGAGGCTAAAGTGACAGTATAATTAAGTAGTTATTTCTCTATCTATTTCGTTTTCTTTTTTTTTGCTTTTTGATACAACATGCCATTTTTTTTTTGTTTCTTTGCCTTTCCGCTTTCTTTCACCTTTCGATACTACGTGCCATCGACATTTACAACATTGCCCTCAAGAACCAATCTGGATATCATCTATTATGTCCATTACAATTAAAAAATAGTAGACAAAGTTAAATATTTTTTTCGTTCTAGCACTGCTAAAAGAAACGGAGGAAAATTGTTATTTCCTTGTCCCACTCCTTCCTAATCACAATTTCCCAATTAGTTTTTTTCCTGGCCTCTACACATTCGAGACGACTATCAGCACTTCCACTAGCATCGAAGTCAGTTTGCCCATATCCGTGTCTTATGGCCACCTGGGGGAACGTAAGCACATGTGAACGCTCTTACTTTTGATGACTTACATTTTTAAAAAATTTAAAGCATAAAAAGAGCATGCACACACTGAGAAAGAACGTAAGAACGTCTTCCAGGGCATTGTTCATGTAAAAGCTCATATCAGCAGTTATATCGTATTCCATGCTTACTGCTGGCGTTTTAGCAAACTGCTCCGGAAAAGGAAAGAAAGTGTTAGCAGATTTTAGCGATTCCCCGGCTATTAACTCATTTACTCTCAGCAGGATAGCAGACTCTCAGAACGAACGCAACCACTTGCGCATATGCGAAGGGTAGGACGTCGTCACAGTTCGCTACGTTATTTTTCTATGTGGTGTCCTGAAAGCATGCAAGGACGTCACCAGTCTCAGAATCTGTATATGGTCCACAAAACTCCGCACAAATTACCATGTGTGTGTATGTGCGCGCGCGCACGTTTGTGTGTGTTTGTGCTCACCGATAACGAAACCTGCTGGTGTTACGAACCTAGGGCAAGTAAGCCACTTTTACCGTTTCATTCCGCGCATACAAAGCTTGTGAAGAGGGGAATCGCGAAGATGTGTTTCAGCGAAGCACTAAAAAAATCATGCCAACACCTAATGTACGATAGCTTCGAACGGCAAGCCTCGCGTTTAAGCTGCGCTGGTTACCCGAGCCACGTGCTTGTGTCAGTCGCAGAAGGACTGCTTAAGAAGGCGCAGCAAAGCAGTTCGGAGCAGGTGCACGTGTCGAGCACTGACATGAACAAAGGAAAGGTTGCCGTCATCCCCTATATACACGGATTCTCCCATAGAATAAAGAAGATTGCTGGAAGGAGCGGCATTAACGTTGTGTTTTCGGCACCTAATAAATTGGTCAGCCTCTGTAAAACCACAAGGCCGGAAAGAATCCCACGTAGCGCATGCGAAAAAGAACATAAAAACAAATTCGTTGGTTGCATCGCCGGCGTGATATACCGTATTCCTCTCAGCTGTGAACAATCCTACATCGGTCAAACAGGTAGATGCATAAATGACAGGCTACGAGAACATAGTAACAAAGTTAACAACGTGGCCGCTGACGGCTTTCTTGCCATCCATTGCCAGAGATGCAAGTGCAGACCAAGATTTAAAGAAACAGTGATCATGAGTAAAAGCAGGTGTGAAATGACGCGCTTGATAATAGAAGCCAGACACATAGCAACATTCGGCGATGCATGCGTCAGTAAAACTTCCATTTCATTATCATCAAAAGAGCTGGATTATCTTTGTTCGCGTTGAACGTGTACATGTCTTTGAATATGTGAATCAAAAACTGCCTACGTGTGGTTCCCAGTTTATATCTTTTGTTTATTTTTCCAAAAATGTTACACGTGGTGTATGACGGGTCGAGGGTGTATATATAGCGACGAGAACGAGAAATAAACCTATTGTTGAAAGTAGCGCTGTGTGTGTCTGATGTGCCTTCTTTTGTCCTTGTCAAGCTTGCGCTATAACAAAATAAGATATGCCGTACCAACAAGCCCCTATTGCTATCAGCATGCAAGGACGTCACCAGTCTCAGAATCTGTATATGGTCCACAAAACTCCGCACAAATTACCATGTGTGTGTATGTGCGCGCGCGCACGTTTGTGTGTGTGTGTGCGTGCGTTGTGTGTGTGTGTGTGTGCGTGTGCGTGTGTGTGTGTGTGTGTGTGTGTGTGTGTGTGTGTGTGTGTGTGTGTGTGTGTGTGTGTGTGTGTGTGTGTGTGTGTGTGTGTGTGTGTGTGTGTGAGGAGAGGAGAGGAGAGCCAGGGAGGTCAACCAGGCATGCGTCCGGTTTGCTACCCTGCACTGGTGGTAAGAGAAAGGAGGAATAGAAAGAAGGTGGGCGTAGGCAATGCGTGGGCGCGGGAGAATGGGTAGGAGGACAATAAACGGTCATAAAGGCCAACGTCATAAAGGCCAACTGTACTATAGTGCGCGAATGGCCTTTCGGGCCAGGCACGGATGTGGCCACGGTCCCAGCCATGTGCTAATCTTGCACTAGCTATAGTGGCTATCACTTCCGGCGCTCAACTGCACATTGCCGTAGGAACAGGCGTTACATAAGCCGTGATAATCAGTCATAAGGCGAGGCTGGAACCGAAAATGAGGAGATGGCCCGAGGAGGACACGAACACGGCGTAATGACATCAAGAAATGGAAAGGCGGGCACACCAAACCAATTTCGAGCTTTTAACCGCTGTCGCTGTAATAAAATGAATCCGCGCAGGTATAGCTGGGATCACGCGTTTTTTCATGTCCACAGCACTAGTAAAAAAAAAAAAAGTACACTCGAAGCGTGCGATGCTACATATAAGTGTATACAATAAACCTTCACAGATCATTAAAGTTGTGGACAACTGCTTAGAACACTGGCAAAGAGAGGTTCAACAGTATGTGCTATACCCGCAAACTGGTTGGAGGTCGAAGTTGGAGTGCCTGCTGGCTCGCACATGCTTTGACCTTGGTGCCATCGCGATTGCCTAGGAACAGGTTTACGTTGGAGAAACGGAGGCTTCCGAGCTCACACGTGAGTCTCCAAGAGTGCAAAAACGCAGCACGTATACGAACACGCCGTAGTGTACACGTGTCGGTGATTAGCCTCGCCGCGGACTCCGAGCTAATGTGCGTTTCCACTCGGGTTTTCGAAACAAGCACTGCGGATTTCGAGTCAGATACGCGCGTGTCGAACCTGGACTCTTGAGGGCCGGCCCACAGGAGCAGCAGGGTGGCACCCTGGTTGCTGGCGACTATATCGCCACCGCGGGTACCATGGTGGCTCCAAACTACGCGGCTACCGCAGGAGCACGGGTGACGGTGATTTACCACACCGCGGACTCTATGCCAAGTTCGGCCGTGCTGGTTCCAGATTTGATACGGCGCAGCCCAAAGAAGCACCTTAATTGTAAGCATCAGGGCAATATAGTGCTTGGCGCCCCCGTGGTAACTCCAGCCAGACCAAGTGCATGTCGCTTCCCGAGCACTCCGGTTAACCGTCATTGGGTATCGGTGATTTTTATCGCTACTGCGGACTCCTATATAGCCATTCGACGAACTGTTTCTTTTGACTCTACAGGAGCGACGTCGTATTGCACGGGTACCTATACCTCACCCGTCGTAAACGGTACAGTAATCAGCGGCGGGGCACGGACGGAGAATATTACCGCTCGCCATGGTGTATTTCCTTTTGATAAGAAGCGTGGCTAAAGCTGTTAATACTTTAATGCTCAGCGTTGCTGCATTCTTACCTAGAAGAAACGCACCAATGCTTGTGGCAATAATCTCCGTACGGCGAAATGCAACAGGTGCCCCACATCTAATTACTATACCGTTTACGGTGGGGCAGGTAGGCACGTTTCCTTACGATAGTGTATAGTAGCGCTAAAACTGCCCGTTGATGAGTTTTGTCCACGCACATTATTGCCTGGAAAAATGGATGAGGCGCAGTGCTGCTACCGCTGCAGAATGCAGCATTAGTCAGCACGGGTAACAGTTCTCTCTCCCAGAATAACTTCAGTTTGGCCTAGTTGATGCTTACTGCACATCATATCGACCGCTAATAAAGACGAGGACAGGGGAAGAGAACGCAAAACGACGACACGGGTGGTAACATTCAACTTATTTATTCACGGCTACACGTGGCAATATATAAACAAATATAACATGCGCAGAGCACAACAGCAAGACCACTCATCAACCTAGTGGGGCAACCACTTACAAAAAAAAAAAGAAATCTATCTCCGATTCAAACAGCCTAACGGAAGTGTCACTAACACAGTCTTGGCCTTTCTTTTCAGATGATATGCCTCCATGAGTTCGCGTGCAGTCTGGTCCTGGCTTCTCCCCAGAATGTTTATCTCTTGAAACGTGGTTTACAGGTGTAGACATTGCAGTACGCAGGCAAGCGCGCGAATTCGTCTATAGTTAACTTTTGTTCATGTTCCCTGGCTCGATCATTCAGACACCGTCCCGTCTGCCCTATGTAAGACTTACCACACGCCAGGGGTATTTCACACACAACTCCTACATTGCATTTGGCATAAGGCTTGGCATGCTTCTTGCCACAGCCTTGCCATCTTTTAGGATCGCCGGAGGTGCGATGGCAGAGCTGCGCGAGCTTAAAAGGGGCTGAAAAGACAAGAAGGACTCGAAACCTGCCCGCCACCTTCTTTAGGTTGTGAGTGACCCTGTAAGCATACGGTACCACTTCAGATCTTACGGCTATAGTAGTTGTCTCCACCCTTGCTTTGCTCCTCGATCCATTTACCTTCTGCAGGAGGGTTTCCAACACTGGCGTTACCATCGAGTCAGGGAACCCTACCGTCTTAAGACGGGAAATCTGATTGTCAAATGCAAGCTGCATCTTGTGCACGCACGACTTCCGGAGAGCCGATTCTAAGCAGAGCATCGCTACTGCTCGTTTTACAATTTTTGACTGGGAGAAGTCATGTGGCACCACACTCCATACCCGAGGGAAGTACGTACTGCCAGCACGCGTGGCCTTTAGCAAAGGAAATGCTTAGGTCTAAAAAACGCAGGGAAACCGCCCGTGTCATCGTTTCGTGTTCTCTTCCCCTGTCCTCGTCTTTATTGATATGCAGCTCCCTATTTGCCTGCTCAAATAACGCCACGTCTTTGACATGCTGCATTTCAAGGAGCGGAAAGATGTAGTGTTCGGCCTTGTGCTTCTCCGTGCTGTAATGCAACAAAGGAAAAACTCGCGTTACGCAATTGCGCTCTATTAAAAAACTGTTAGGTAGCTTTGCAATGCGACGTCGTTCCCGTGGGGGCAAAATAAACGGCTCGTCGAATGGCTAGGGGTCCGCGATGGCACCAGAAGTCACCGACACCCAACGGCACTTAACCTGAGTGCTCCGGTGGAGCACCGTTTCCTGTAGGACTGCGAAACATACTTGGTCTGCGGCTGGAGTTACCACGCCGGTTCCCAGCTGGTACTTGGTCGCGGTAAGTGCGATGGTACAGCGACACCGGAGTGCTAAATTAAAGCATGGCGTCGCAGGTCAGACGGCCGTTGGCGCGACGTACGCGATCTGCGAGCGCGGTGCGACGCCGAAGACGCCAGCTACGCCCGCGCAGACACCAAGCTGTGCGTGCGCACCTTTCAGCGCATTGCGACATGTTAAAAATCCTCGAACCTCTGACAGGGCCGGAGTTGTTCCTACCATAATCAGCTTCTCTAAAGGCGCTTTTACAAGAAACTGCGACGCGTTTAACTGCTATACGCTTTCAGAAGCTTCGCAGTTCCTTTGAGCGGCTTATGTCACGCACTTCCTAGAACGACTGCATAGGCTTCGGCGCCAAAGCATATTCCGGACTCATAAACTTCGAAGCCAACGCACCACGAAGACTTTCAGCATGCCCCCTCGCAAGGCCTGTCACGTTTCCTGCTTCTGTGCTAGACTGTTTTGACACTCCCCTTACAGTATGCCTGGCAGGTCATTACTCAGGAGGGCCATTAGCGAGGCTGCTTAATAACAATATATATATATATATATATATATATATATATATATATATATATATATATATATATATATATATATATATATATATATATATGCGTCCTTTAATAGCTCGCAGCGTGTTTATGAGCTATTCATATTGCTTCGGTGAACAGGAAAAAGTTGCTTACACGGAAAGGCAAACGAGGAAGCCCAGTCCTTCTATTCGTCACGATAAGGTGTTTATTCTCTTCGAATATATATTATTTTTAAACTCTAGTACTTCGTTGGTTCCCCCACGCTCTACAAAGATTAATTAAGCGTTTCTTGTCTAAGCAGATCTTATGCGCCTGCGGATGTTTTTGTTATCGAAAGTAACGTTTAACTAAACTAAGGAACTAGAATGAAGTAACGCGGGAGCCTGAAGGCTACATTAAAACTGCAGCACAAGCATCACAGCGCATCGAAACTAAAGAAGCTTACTTTATGGAATAATACAACGAAAAAGCATAGCAAGTGCAAGTAAAATTCGAGGCTAGTGCAAGCCTCCAGATTGTAAGTTTCTACTTAGAAACTTGTCACTTTCTGAAAATACTTAAACTGCCTCACCTTGAAGTCGCTATTGCGAAACTTCGAAATAAAAGATGCAGCCGCCTGACATGCATGCTTTCCCTGCAGCCCCTAAAAATATCGCTTTCAACGATCCGTCTTAGCGCCGCAAGGGGGAAAATTTTGAAGTATTTGCTCCCAGAAAACGTTAGCGTGAGGACATGACGTAATACTTTATGACTCCTGTCTGTTCTTGATGAGCACGAAAATTGCGATGATGAAATCGCTGTCATACAATAAAGCAAACTCAATGACTGGTTGAACTAATGTTATACTTCCCTGCTATTACAGACCACGTAGTGTAGTAGGCACCAATAAAAGTTCGATATCTTCATCTGCTTGAATCTTCTCTCCACTCACGCGAATATATAAATATATATATGTCGACGTCAGCCTATCTTCGTGTTCACTGCAGGACGAAGGCCTCTCCTTGTGATCTCCAATTACCCCTGTCTTGCGCTAGCTGATTCCACCTAGCGCCTCAATTGCGCTTCCTTTTCCTTGGCGCCCTTTATGTAATTGTAATGGTCCACCAGTTACCTACCCTACGCATTGCATGTCCTGCCCAGCTCCATTTTTGTCAACTGGAATATTGGCTAGTCACGTTTATTCTCTGATACACACCGCTTTTCCCTCTCTCTTAACGTATATACGCCTAACTTTTTTCGTTTCATCGCTCCTTGTGCGGTCCTTAACTAGTTCACTTCAACACATTTTTATTCTTCTGTAAATTTCCTTCTCATGATCAGGGTCCCCTGTGAGTAAATGACCAAGATAAACCTACTCCTGTGCAGACTCAAGTGGCTGACTGCCGACTCTGAATTATTGTTCCCTTGCAAGGCTGTTGAGCATCATCTTTCTTTTGTGCATACTAATCTTCAACTCCAATCTGACACTTTCTCGGTTATGGTCCTCAATCATTTGTTGTAATTCGTCCCCACTGTTGCTAAATCGGACAATGTCATCTGCCAACCGAACGTCGCTGAGATATTCGCCGTTGATCCTCACTCCTAAGCCTTTCCATTCCATTAGCTTGAATGCTCCTCCTAAGCATGCAGTGAATAGCATAGGAGAGATTGTGTCTCCCTGCCCGACACCTTTCCTGAAAGGTATAACCTTCTAATTTTCTTGTGGAGAACCAAGGCAGCTATATGGGATCTTTGTAAATATTTTCCAAGACTTTCACGCATGCGTCCTGTATTTCCTGTGTATCGTGTCTATGAAGAATCCAGCCTTGCGTATGTGCGCACGTGAGCAGGCTGTTACGAAACCACCGGAGCCGGGCACGACTCTCAAAATAACCGTCGCCGCCAACGCGACCCTGTCACTCAGAAGTCCGGTGGTGGAGCCCTGCAGAATACGAATGACCGTGTCCCCTCAACGCCCGCGAGACGACACCTATAGAAGAGCCGTGCCGTTGCTTGTCTTCGCTTTCTCTTCCCCATCTTTTTTGTTTCTTTTTGTAATATTTCTTTACTCGTTGTCGAGGTCTCTGGCTGTCGCGACGAGACCTCGACCCAGACACGGCTGACGTCGCACGTGGTATATAACCGCGACTTCGGCGAACGCCGATCGAAGGCCGAATGAATGCGCGGCTATAAGCAGCGTGTGCGGTTTGCGTCTGTCGCGGGCGACAGGCGGAAACGGCGTCTTCTCTTAAACGTTTCTTGCTGAAATGGCGACTTCTTCCAGCTCGTAGGAGAGTTCGCAGATATACGAAGAGAAACTTGCAGCACCATATATATCGTAGCATAACGGCTGCAAAACAGGTGAAGCGTGAGAGAGAGAGAAAGAGAGAGAGAGAGAGAGAGAGAAATTTTACTTACATGAAATGCGGAGAGTTCGACCTGAGCTAAATTTTGGATCAAGCAGCACTGAGCGTCAAAACACGCGAAAGTCGAAGCTTAAAACTTGTATTGCGCGAAATTCGTTTCTTCAGTGACCGGCGTTCGGGTGCCTGCCACTCAGGAAGCGATCGGCGTGATAACGAAACGGTCACAGGTGCGATGGGCCGATCGCCAACAGCTCTCTGTCAATAATTAAAGTGGAGCAGGCTCCACAATAATGTGTGTCTGTCGCCACATGTATCAAGCACGCTTTATGCTTAAGTGAAGAGAATGTTACACAATACCCAAAACGAGAACTCGTATTTCCTCCTAACCTATCGAAGAATTTTTTTTTTTTTTTCAGCGACGATCCTTTCGTCTCCCACTGCACGAGCAAGCGACAACAGCCGCCTCTTCGGCAGCAGCGGCAACGGCGCTTTCGAACATCCTCCAAAAGGCGACGACGCCGGCTGCGACCTCGACCTCCCCGCCTCAGTGGCCTCCTCGCCGCGCACGACGCCGCCGCGACGAGGACAGTCGGCTCCCGAAGCGCAGCCAAAGCCAACATCGCCACGCGCTGGCCGATACACTATACCACCCGTCGATGAGGAAAGGGGATGAACCACCGCACGGCGAGGAAGGGCGCGGGCAGACCGAGCGAAGCTCTCTCTAAAATGGATCCAGGTCACGCAGCTCGCTCGCCCTCGCCTTCAGGCACCCAACCCAACCCGTCCCGTCGTCTCCTCGTTCGACCCGATTCCTCGCGCCCCGCGCAGGAGAGGCGGCTGGGGGTCGCCGGCTATCGGAGAGATCCTGTTGCGCCGCTCTGACGTCAGCCGTGTCGTCAGCAGCAGCGGTGCGAAGGCGAGAAACTCTTCAGGTATCCAGCCGGCGAGCGCACGCCCCTCCCTTAAGTCGGCGCTTCTCGCGAGGAGTGGGCGGCGCGGGGTGCGAGGAAGCGCCGGCGCACACTTTGTGTGTGAGGTGTTCTCGGAAGGCCTGCCTTTGTGTGTGCCATTAGCGACTCCATTTTCACCGACCGGGAGAGAGTGAGAGAGAGAGAGAGAAATATCGAAAATCAAGCAGATTAGGCGCTAGGCGATCAAGTTGCTGGGATGCAGCGGTCCGGAGGATGCGGATTAAAAGGGCGTGGGCGCGCGCGTGTGTGTGTGCGTGGACGCACAGACAAACGCGAAAAATAAACCACGCTTTCGTAATCTGGAATGCCGCCCTCGTCTTCAGTTTCCGTGAATAAAGCTTGTCGGTCCCTCGCACCGCTTCACTCCCTGAATTGTTACAGACACACGTGATGGAGCTCTGCACGGTGAAGAAGCGCGTGTTTAACAGCGCTCCCTTATTTCGCGTCTCGGGGGTGAGCCCAGTGTCCCGAAAAAATTTGATGACCGCTATACACCGCATTAAGGGGGATGGACGACCAGACGTTGTCCGGGTCGACACAACATGCTGGAACACGAAGCTCAGCAGTCAACTCGCATGAGGCTTTGAAAGGGCTTCTGCACTTTTATTAGGTGGTCTGACCTTCGCGAATGCAAGTGACAGCATGAGACTCTTCCTTTTTTTTTTTTGAGCTAGCAACATTATGAGTTTTTCTCCCCCAGACTTTATTGGAACGGCCTGCTGTTCAGTGGCCTGGTTTCCTTAACTTTCGTCATCTAACTGACGGCACCATTATCCTAACGTAATGTCTTCCGTTCGGTTGGATGTTGGTGAGAGCAGACGAGGGAGGGGTGATTGCTTCAGGCGGTGTTTGCCTGGCATTCAGTGAAAGCAATCATTGCTCCGCAGGAGCTCTTTCTTTAAGGGGCAGAAAACTCTATAACCGTTCACAATCACAAAGAAATGGGGGAACACCTACATGCGTAATAGGTGCTTCCGGAAACACCACGTTCCGCGCGAATTCTCGGGGAACACGTCTGCTCGCCAAACTTCCAACTAATTCCACGCTCCGTGCCATGAAGCCCGGTTCATCAATTTTCCAGTTGGCATTCAGCCCGCTGTAAGTCTTGTAAAGCTTAATCTCAGGCTCCTTCTCGCATTCATGTTTAACTTGCTTTTTTTGCTCTTTTGAGAGAGAGAGAGGGAGGAGGTTACACATGTTGCCGGTCCCAGTTCATACATCCTAGACTGTATGGGCGCCCAACTTGACGCCCTACTGGCGGGCATCCGAGCCAAGAACTCTATACGAGGTGCCAATGTGCGCCGCTTCGGAATCAAACAATGTTTCCGAGAAAATGACGCGATAAACTGAAAACTGAATAACTAGAAACTAATTACTTTATGAATTCAGCAGGAGACGTGTACGTAAGCGTGGCCTCCACAGCGCTCCATTCAGTATAATGTGATGATTGGAAGCGGTTATGATGATGATGTCCGCATCTATAAAGCCGCTCAGTTGATGTTTCAATAAACCCACTGCTCGATATAACGCATCGCCGTGTGTCTCCGTGTTAGTCACGCATTTCGTCGTTTACGCGCTAGATAACATTAGTCTAAATAAACGTGGGCGGTTTTCCTCGTCTGTCTCACGTGTCCTTGTCAAATTATTTGCACTTATAGTTCTCCTCCAGTCAACGTGTCAGGCCGACTAGCCCAACAGCGTCCCTCTGAAACGTGAGACTCGGCAATCGCCAACTGGCCCAAACCAACATATCTGTCTGCAAGCTTTCCTCCACTTTCTGTCGTACATCTCCCTCTCTCACACAAGGTACGCTCGTCGCGATGTGAAGGGATCATCACGTGTCTCCGCAAAGTGCAGCAAAGCGCGAGATTCGACGAAGGTGGAGAATAGGGCGCGAAAAAAAAAAAAAACGCGACATGAACACGGCGCGAGGTTTCCTCATAGGCTTATACGTGCAGTGCCCATTTCAACGGATGGCGGGCTAAAAGCAGTCTTGAGCTCTTATCGCTCCTTTGGGTGAAAGAACGGCGATCGGTTTGTCTTTCTGCTTCCAGCGAGGAGGAGAAGAACGCTGCGACGACGTTGGCCCCGCACTCGGCGGTGAAGCTTTTCTTTCCTCTGCTGAGCTTCGGTGGGTAGGTCGAAAGCCTCGCTGACAGCGTTGTTTTTACGTGGGTGCAATCCACAAACGACCGCGCACTTATATTTGTGCGTACCTGTGCTTTACCTTGCGCTGAAGGTCAATCCGCAACTGCGAACATTGCCGTTTTCATTTTTCCTTTGTTTCTTGTTGTTTTCTCTAGATATCAGTTATTAGCGCGGACATGAAAGCCTGCTAAAATTATCCTTCAGCTTGCGATGGGTGGCACATAGAAAAAAGAAAGCAATGCAACGCCTTAGGAAATAGATGAAAGCTTTCTTTTTCTTTTCTTTAGAAATTGCTGTGAATTCCTTTGTTTTTAATTAAAATAGACAGTACAGAGAAATCAAATGAGCAACGCCTTTTAAAAACAAATTGTTAGACTATCGCTTACTATAATCAGACCCCGTAAAATTAGCACGCACCAAATGTTATACTTGCAATTTTCATTTGGACACCTCTCTTTTTTTCCTCCAGACTGCCCGTTCCTTAGAAATACGAACAGCGACAATATCATCAACTTTTTACTCTCCGTTATTAGCACAAGCTTCGTTTACCTTTCGGCAGTAAGGCGGAGAAAAGTAATATGGAAGAAACGAAGGAAAACTCAAACAGGGAGCTCTGTCCAACGCTGACACTATTTCAACGTCGACAACTTGTCCGGTTCATCTAAAGCCCCGGCCGTACACAATGACGTATGCAATAGAGCTGCCCTTGTATTTATATTATATTTCTTTTTTAAACGATGTAAGTGATCGTTGCAGGCCGAGAAAATAGGCAACGCGTTTCTTAAGTAGGGAAATTCCGTGAAATGGTGCCTTAGTGGCGCGCTAATTACGCAAACTGTGACGCTGGCTTTTCTCCGATTACTGGCCGCGGCGGAGGGGCAGTGGCGGTGGCGTTCCGCAGGTCGCAGGTTCGACTCCAGGCCGCGGCGGCCGCATTTCGAAAGGGGCCAAATGCAAAGACACTCGTGTACTCAATTTGGGTGCCGGTTAATGAGCTCAGGTGGCCAACAGTAATGCGAAGCACTGCACTAGGACGTCCATAACAGCCCCAATGTGGCATAAGGGAGATCTATCTATCTATCTATCTATCTATCTATCTATCTATCTATCTATCTATCTATCTATCTATCTATCTATCTATCTATCTATCTATCTATCTATCTATCTATCTATCTATCTATCTATCTATCTATCTATCTATCTATCTATCTATCTATCTATCTATCTATCTATCTATCTATCTATCTATCTATCTATCTATCTATCTATCTATCTATCTATCTATCTATCTTTCTTTCTTTTTGTTCGGAATCTTCCAAATGATTGAGAGCGCGGGATGACTCGGCTAAGTAAACCACATATATACGCAAGCGCTTACTGACAACTAAAGGCGCATCATCGTAATAGGTGTAAAGTGGGAAGAAGCACGAAAGAAAAGACTACGATAATACGATTGACTGCGCAAATGATACATTATTTTTCTCTAGGGAAGGGCAATCGAAGGTGCGCTGGCGTACGAAGCGTCCTCCTAAACGGAATAGCAGATGAGGCTTCGAGCACCTTCCGTGATGCTTTCTTTGAGCGTTTCCAAGACGGCATTCTTTGTCCCTATTTCTTTCTCCTTTACTGCCTCTCTGCACGCAGGTCCACGTTTTGCTACTTTAAGTCACGCTTTCGCTTCTGTTTTTCCTTGTATAGTGTATCGAACGAATCGTGCAACCATCTCCGACTCACGAGAAAGAAAAAAAAGGAGAAAAAAAAAAAGACTCTTCCAGGTGGGTTTTTTGTTCGGCCGGCCCAATTTCTACGAAATAACTATCACCCTCGTCGTGCAGAGCCAATCGGGCGTTTTGGAGCAACTCGGTCTACGTCTTGAAAGGACACGAGCAGAACTTAAAAAGAAAGAAAGAAAAAGTAAAGAAATAAAGAAAGTTAATGGGCATCCTGGATGCTGCTCGTCCTGACTTCTTGATGGAGACTGCGAAGTCCATTTGTGTGTGTGTGTGTGCGTATATATATATATATATATATATATATATATATATATATATATATATATATATATATATATATATATATATATATACACACATTGTAGCGCGCCAGATTGAGTTGTAGCGCCGCGAGTGCGGCGCAGAACGGCATATTTGCCGTGGCACGCCACGAGGACCAAGCAAACGCAAAGCGAAACGAGAGGCCCCGTGTGCAATCGGTGACGCGCGCGCGGGTCTTGTGTTTCCGCAAGAAAACAGGCTGCTGGGCTGTTTTTCGTTCTGGGCTGAAAACAAACAAACAAAAAAAGGAAAAAATAAACGGGGTTACGGAAAAACAAAACACTACCGCAGGGAGAGAAGGCGCCTATATGCCCGGAATTTCAGCGAAACCGCTGCATTGAAGTGACTTTATTTAGACAGTGGCTCACATATGCGTGCTTCGGTCATCCATGGGTATGCAGATGCGCGGCATCCGTGCGGCGTGCGCTTGAAGTTACAGACTGGGCGGAATGAAAACGGAACGAATGAAGAAGGGGATTGGACTCGAGGTGACCAAAATTTGTTTGCAGCATTACTTTCTTCCTGCCCTGCACGTTTATAGCAGTAGTGATACAGAGGGTTAAAAAAGTCGTTCCCGCGTCCGCGTTACATTTTGCGATTACCGATACAGGGAGTGAGAGAAGAGAAAGAACAAACACAAAAGAGTGTAGCGACGTTATAATCGTTGTATACGAGGAAAAGGGAAACTATCAGAAGACGCAAGGGACAGCGGAGCACAGGGCAAAGATTTAGATTTTAGTGCATAAGGTTAAGGCGTACGACGTTCAACCCCGGTCTCTCGTTCGTATTCTTGACTCTTTCTTAAGTATAGCAAGCGCAGCAGTGGTCTCTGCAGAAATGCGAACAGTGTGGGCCTCCCTAAAGCTTGCCTAGAGCACGCCGAAAGCTGCTCAGAAGGAAGGAGCACGCGAAGTTAACCCGAGTGTCCTGAAGGATGAACCCCTCATCGTAGAATGCATTTGCAACCCCTCATCGTATGCAACCCCTCATCGCAGAACCCCTCATGAAGGATGAACCCCTCATCGTAGAATGCGTATTTCCTCTTTTTGTGTGTGTGTGTAAACTGAACGACTACTCGCTCAGATAAGCATCAAACATATATCCGACGTTGATTCATCTACCGCGTTGCCGAACACGAGGTCGCGGAATCGATTCCCAGCCGCGTGTGTCACTTTCCGATGGGGGTTAGCTGCACGTTAGCGAACCGTAAGTAATCAAAATTATTCCGGTGTGCCCCTCCATAAGGCGTCTCTCAAAGTTTAAGTGCTGCTCTGCGGCGTTAAACGCCATGAGTAAGACATTCCTTCGCGAATCAGATATTTCTTGATAAATCAGACAGACATTCCTTCGAGATACTAGTGCGCTTCCATCTCAAGAGAACCCTGGACTCCCACTGCTGATATGTTGACTTCCAGCGCCGTGGGCCCTGCTGACGTATGCGTTTATTGCCGAAACCAGCCTGCATCCTACACATTGTAAACATCCCTGCTCGCTGGGCGAAGTTCCAGAAAATAAACAAATAATAGAGTATTTCTCTTAACGGACGTCAGCAAGTCAAGGGGGTAAATACACTTTTGTCAACCACAGACCCAGGCAAACATGGCTACAAATCACTGCATGGGAGCTTATAGCTTTTTGCAGAGGTGTTTTTTTTTTTTTACTATAGCGCCTATCTTCAGCGTTCGAAGCATACATGCAATGATTTAGTAAGGCCTGCTTGTCTCCTTTTATATTGTCTCATCTTCTTTCATGTTCCTACTCAGTTACCTACCTTTGGATATACACGAGCGCGTTTTTTTTTATATCGAATGGATGATGATAAATGAGTTATCTGCATGCAGCAGGCGTCGGTACACAACATGGCACCCATTACATAGTTCCTTTCTCTATGTCCTGTACATCTACATTTGTCGCATGATTGGCGGTTAAAAGCCGAAGTGATGGTCAAGTTCACTAAAGTATAGCTCTATACTGCGTTACAGTTTCAGCGGATTCGTGAGGTGTTTATACTCCTTGCCCCTTAGATGTATCAGCTGCTCCAAAATGTGGGGAGCCGGCCGAGGTGGCCGAGAGGTTAAAGCGATCCAATGCTAATCCATTGTGATCTGCCCGTGTGAGTTAGAGCCCCATCCTCGGCGTAACGCTTATTTATTTATTTATTTATTTATTTATTTATTTATTTATTTATTTATTTATTTATTTATTTATTTATTTATTTACAATTACTGCAAGGAGAGATATATATCAGCTGCACGAAGATCTGGTCAATCTCGCGCGGTGGTCGAGAAGTTAAGCCAAGGATTGATAATCCATTGGGCTCTGCCCGCGCGGTTCTAACAACGTAGTTGTACAGAGTTATTATTTTTATTTCAAGGCTATTTAGCGAAATAAGACTGACGTATCATCTTCAAGAAGAGTTGGTCAGGTCTTTTCTACGACGTGGTTGGATCAAAAAGATGAACAGACGCCTGTTAGGCCTCAGCTGAGTTAGAAGGCAAGTATTTCAGCGTATAAATGAGACGGATAGACGGTTGCCTCATGTGGGTCTAGCGGGGTAGCATGCGGCTATCTGAAAAAAAATTCAGTTTTGTTCAGCTTATTAATGCATCTTTGACGCGTCACTCCGATGCGGCGAGTTTTCGCGGTTTTGTGACGTCGCGTGACAGGCAGGTGAACTGGGTGCAGCCCTAAGTCTCTTGACGAATAGCCGAGGTCTAATGGCGAAAAGGCTGCGAATCAGAAATAACCATTTTTCTATTGTTCGGCCCAATCATGCATGATCAGTGTGTAACGTCATATCAGATGGGGAGCTATCGCGGTTTTCATGACGTCGCGTGACATACAGGCGACGTGGGGGCGGTCCAAAAGTTTTTGAACAATCGCGGAGGGCTGATTGCAGAAATTGAATAGAAAAACTGTGAATAGCTTTACGTTGTAGCGCCCGAGCTTAACCGCTCAACTCAAAAACTCGAACGTACGCAGCAGCCGGCATAAACAAGAGAAATGTCAGCGCGGCAGGACGCGATACCGCACTGTTAATTTGTTGCTTCGCCAGAGCTTCCCGCCAGCTCCTTCTACTTAACATGCCTAAAGGCTCTACAAAAACAGCCATGAACAGCGCTGTATAAGAAGGCAGCATGGTGATCTCTTCTTCTATCTTTCTCGCGTCTTTCCTTTTGGTCTCGAGCGAGTCGCATCCACGCGATATGAAATAAGTGCGATGATGCTGCAACGTGCACCTGTCGCGACGCAGCACCCGCTCTTTGATTGTGTACCGTCTCTTTTTCCTTGAGTACGTGTGCACCTCTCGTTGGCTCCTTCAAGGGCGCAGCCACTCCAGGATGCCATGTCTCTCGATGAACGGGCCCCGCGGTATAGCGCGCATTTTCTGCAATCTGGCCATCAAGGGTAAAATCAAATCACCTCGTCGGAGCTTGCCTTACGTGCGCCAGTCTCGCATTGATCCGTTTTGGAGAAGAACGCACTCTTGCTAGTAGCAGGCCACGGGGCGCTGGATGCAGAGCGGATTAATTTGCGGTCAGCCGCACTGGTCTCGCGTCGAGAGCCACTAGGGTTGCAGCAACAGGATGGCAAGGGAGGGAGTGTGTATCGCTTTATATATCGGTTTGGGAGTGAGTCCACTAAATGCGAGAACCGTTGGGCAAGCCCAAATACAAACAGGCAAAATATTTGCGGTAACAGGTGCATTTTTTTTCGTCTTTACACTCATGGGGGTACACCGCCGCACGAAAGAGAATGTCGAAGATCGGAATGACTGACGTTTAGTCGCAGGTACTTCTTGTATCACATTTGGAGCAGAGAGTATTGACTGATTTTTTTAAGCTCACAACGAACAGTGACAGACGCCTCCAGATTATTTTGACCAGCTGAAGTTCTTCAGTGGGCAGCTAAATCTGAGTACATAAGTGTCCCTGCAGCAGAACTGATAGTTGGGCGAGTTGGTACGAATTCATAGTAAAATATTCTTGCGTGCACAATTGACAAGGACCCTTCACTGTGTCCTTGTCAATTGTGCGCGCAAGAATCTTTTACTATGAAGTGTCCCTGCATTCTGCCACCATTCAAATTAGACTACCGATGCTGGGAATCGGATCCTCAACCTCTTGCACTGCAGCAAAACGCCACGGCCACAAAAGTAAGATGGGTTGTTGAGAACCGGGCTTGGACGACCCTGGCTTCATGCCGCGAAGCAGTAGTTAGCTCTTGAAGATAATGCGAGGTGTTTGTGCTAGTCACCAGTGCTTCACATTTTTTGTGTCCATTGCTCCAGCTCCTACTTGAGCCGTTTCTTTCCTGGAAAAGTTAGGCCATTCAGCGAAATCATCGACGGATGTCGAAACTCGGTTGTTTAGTTTTGAGTTCTGAAAAAAAAAAATTTGTAGACAAATGTGCGAATTGTCTCGCCGTATTTAAAGGCACTGCCTACGTACCGCATGAAACGGTACAGTGATAATTCCAAGAACGTATTCCAAGAACATCCACTGCAGGCGGATGGGAGAAGACACAATAACGCGCGGTGCAGCTTTGACATCATACCTGTCGTCCTACCGCAATCTGCACGAAAACGGAACAATGCGCGCGTTGTCTCACACCAAAGCGTACCTGTGCAGTGTGGTTGCGAGGGCCAGCTCGCTTACTGCCTGCAGTGTCCGTTATCAGGGAGGCGCCGCACGCGAAGACGTCTCAAAAGATGAAACGACGCCGTCTTGCTCGTACCAAAATCGCAGCGCCGATCTCTGTGTGAGCGCCAGATTGCTTCGGGTCCATTAGGATGTTGTGTCATGTAAAAGGCCTTGGCATCGTCCCAGTTCTTCTTTTCTTCTCTCGACTGCCCCGTGAAATGCAATGCACTTGCACTAGGAGCTTGCCGCAATCGATGGGAAACAAAGAAACGCAATGCGGCTATTCCGGGTACAGAAACACTGCAGCCTGTAACAAACGACGGGGGGAGAGGAGGGGGGGAGGAGAGAAAGACAGAAATCCCAGTTTCATCCAAAGAGGGAGAGGGAGCAGGGAAGGCAAGAGATATAGAGCAAGCTCCAAGCGCGTCGCTTGCTGAATTTTCTTATTTCTTATTTTCTTCTGCCTTATTAGAACGCGGGAGGGCCATAATAAGGACTTAAGAGGGAATGGGGAGGGGAGCGCTTCTCGTTCGCTTTGGAATAAACGGTGCTTCAGGGAGCAGAAACGCTCATGGAAGACCTCGGCACAGGGCTTGTACGTTCGGGTTTGGCAATCTGTTTTCAGTCGCCGAACGTTCAAGCTCATCCTGACATATTCGTCTCGCGGTCAATATAATATTTCATATGCGCTGGATAGTGCTTTTTGTGTGTGTGGGCTGCTGTGGTGTCTCATTATTGTGCGCATATTTTAGTCACGTATTCTTGACTGATGTACTTACGTCAGTGCAAAGATGAGTGATAACAAAGCAAAACTTCGCTTCCAGTAGAAAGAATCAAGAAACTGCGCGACAAAGGGGAGTGATTGGGAGCGACGCACAAAGAGGCATTCCATCTTTTTCTGCCATCTCGTCTTTATTATTATTTCCATTTTTTTTATTGCCTTGCTGGACAACAATACTCACCAAATCAGCCACGTGAGTTCACTTTTAAAACCCATCGAGACACTTGACTCAGCAATCCGAGTATGTCACGCGGTCAGGAGGCTCGCGTGTGCACGCGATACAGATCTCTGTCACACACGGTATTCGTAATGACAATTCCCCACACCGGACGGCGAGCGCTTGGATCCGCATGTCTCGGTCACCTCGTCAAGAAAGGCCAGCAGTGCTTGCTCCTGACATGCTGTTAGCCGACGTACAAAAAACAAACGCTGAAATAACAAAAAAATGAAATGAAAAAGAAAGTACGACGAGGATGGGATTCGAACCCACGCGGGCAGAGCCCAATGGATTAGCAGTCCATCGCCTTAACCTCTCGGCCACCTCGTCCGCCGGCGAAGCGCGTTCTTTCAAAGACGGCCAACGGTACAAGCTGGCGATAAGAATGGCCCCAGCCGTAAGCTCAGTATTTTAACTTTTCTTTTTTCCTTACTGTCAACAGCGCTTTGCGCTCTCGCTGCCGCGCAAGACAGATGGCCTTATGCTGCGCGCGTCATTGCTTTCGTTTTTTTTTTCTTAACGTGTGCTTTCGTATAGCGCAGATAGAACGCGCTCGTTTCTGGAGAGAATTGCACTCAATTTTAGCGCTATTCCATTTTTTCAGTGCCGTTTCTTTCTGAAAAATTTCCACTTCGGCATATGCCGGCATCATGATGCGAGGGTGAACGCTCGGTTATAAACCACGCAATTAAATATCACACGTTCTTTGCTACCAAATTAAACGATTCCCGGTTGCTTTAATTACGTCGTCTGTTAACGACTTTTTACTCAGTGCGTACGTATGTGTCATTCCATTGTTTCTTTTTCTCAGTCGTCTTTACCGAGACAGTTATGTAATTTTGTGTATCAGGATTAAGCGAGCATCAAGGTCAACGATTAGTCACGGCGAAACATGAAATGTCACAAAAGATGGCCGCGGAGGTATGAGGAGGGCGCCCCTAATAAAATAAAATAACTTGAAATTGCGTAATTGACTTGAAGAATATATCCGCAGTAAAAAGAGAATGGAAAGAGAGAGAGTGTGTGTGTGTGGCATGCTGATGACAGCCAATGCGTACAACATAGTGGTTGCTTCTGCCTCTTCCGTATAGCGTCTCACGGAAAAGCCCTGAATACACTTATTTGAGCATATAAAATATTTCTTATTCGGTATAGCAACCCAACCTTTAAAAGAGACAGCGGTAGAAAGCAAAAAAAAAAAGAAACCTTCTCACAGCCATCTTTTCTGTATTCACTATATTCTCCAAGGTCGGGTTTTCGCTCCGAATGCAATATTTACTCAAACGTAAAGAAAATTAAAAAAGAAAGGAAAAAAGTAAACTTTATGATGTGAACGCAAGCGAGAGAACGCCAGGAGAGAGAGAGAGAACTGAAGTGCGAACATGACCCAAGGGCATCGTTCTAGAAGCCAATTTCGCCTTAGCTTTTGTGGAGCTCGACTCTGTCGAAAGAGTTGAAGAGATAACAAATAAATCAGCGAGGCGGCTGGAAACACTGAGGTCACACACAAACGCACAAATGCGAATTCCAACCCCGTCGACGAGTTGAGTTGCCAGAAGTTCTCGGCTCTTATCGGCTCAACTTTCACAGCGCGGAAGAAGGGGAAATGAGAGAGAGAGAGAGCAAAATAAAGATAGGTTTGCAGAAAAGCGCGAACCTAAAGAATTAGATAGCATTCTTGAAGTCATAACTTAAGCACAGATGCCCGAACATTGGTTTATTAGTTCTTTCTTCTATACTTATACCATTGTGTCTTTCTCTTATCATTTCTTTCACACATTTCTGCGGTGGAATTTAAGCAGTGAAGTGTTATGGTGCTGAATTTATCTCCAGATCCCTCGCGTAAAGTCGAAAATGGCGCTCACAAGAGCCGGCTGCACTAAAGAAATTACTCGCTAGTCTACAGAAAGAACGACGGTTTCAATTACACCCCGCAATCAAGGCCTTCGCATTTCTTTTTTTTTTTTTTTGCACGATCGAGTAGAAAGGCAATGCTGTACGATGCGACGGATATCCCACTGTGAGCCTGAAACAGCTGAGGTAGATCCGCGAGGAGACCTTCCGGCCACCACGCACGCACCCGACATCGTCCGCACAAGACCAGTTATGATGTTTCCGTTTCCTCTCCGGGTATTTCCGTCGAATATCAATAAGCTGCCGTGAAAACTGGTGAAAGGCTACTCAACATCAGAAAAAAAAAAATTGCACGCAGTAACTCTTCTGGGAGTTGTCTAAGTACGCTAAGCATTGTGCCGCTTGCTCATATCCATGCCACCGGGTGTCATTATCAATCTTATGAAACTTGATCCAACCAGTATAAAGCTTATCAGCTAAGGGTTGGTATTAATCAACCCTTATCAGTCGTTATCAACTTTATTGGACTAGATCCGACCCTTATCAACCATTATCGGTTGTCATCAACTTTATTGGAGTCGATCCGATCTTTATCAACTTTTATAGGTACTTACGAACCTTATCGGACTTGATCCGACCCTTATGAACCGTTGTCAGTGCTTATTAACATTAACAGAATTGATCCGACCATTATAAGCCCTTATTGCTCTTTAGCCCCTTATCTACCCGCGTCGAACCATTATCAACCATGATGGGTCCCATCTAACCCCTCATCAGTCCTTATCATTTTTATCAAGTCATTTCCTGATTATCTGTGCTGAGCGACGTGAAGCGCATGTGCCCTCATATAGATCCGTGGAATTTCGGTTGGCGGAGGAACGCCCCAACGAAACGCGCATCCGGCGACCACCGAAACGCCACGGGGATGCGGTGTGTTCGGCATTAAATTTTCCCAAAATCGGAATTTTCGTGTTGTCTACGATGCACTAAGTCGGCTCTACATGAGGTTCTAGAGATGGCTTTTATTCCATCAGCACCAAATCTTTCAACAAAACCTTCATAGAAATTGTTTGTTTTATACATTATTTCCTTTATAGCGATTCGTCTTACGTGACGGACAACTTTCCTGTTTGGGTAGGCATAGAAATACTTGCGCATTTGAAAATTGCGCAAGCAACGTGCTCGTGCAGTCGCTTTGAAATAGCGCCACAGATGTACCAAGGCCGTATTCCAGATTCATGAACAAAACGAGACTACATTTACAACCGTACGAAGCCCTTATATTCATATAATATGTAATCGTCGACAAATATGTCCCTCTGTACTAGATTCAAAAAGATTGTATGAAAGGAACATTTAGGAAAACATTGTTACAACGAATGCTCGCTGCCAGTGAAGATTTACGATGTGAATAAACGACGAGTGAGTAAACGATGGAATGTAACACGGGCAATGTTAAGTCATCTAAGTGTTGCGCGGTTCTAAACTATAGTTAGACAAGAAGCGTTCATTTTTCTAATTCATACTTCAACAACAACAACAACAACAACAACAACAACAACAACAACAACAACCAGAATGTTTTGGCGCAAGTCGTACACGCGAGAAACGTCTCGCCGATGTTACACCTTTCGGCAGGAGACCACGAAATGCAGCGTCGATCCAGTGAGAAATATTCTAGTGAAAACGTAACGACAGATAACCGAACTCGCAGAACAACCTTTCGCTCTGACGTCACTAATTTTGTCAGACGGTCGTACTTTTGACCGAAGGAGAAAGACACAGAGCTCCTCTGTGTTCGAAACGTGGCAGACATGAGAAGGAAGAGCCGCTTGGAGAGGCCAGTCTCCTTGTTGTTCGGAAAAGAAAAAAAGAAGTGGGATAAGTGCAGTGCAGTAAGCGTCTCTCAGGTGAGCACACCCAAAACGCATTCTTCGGTAGAGTGCCCTCACGGCGGTGACGCTGCCTCTCGACCGTTCACACCTCGTCCGCCTCGCAAAACGCACACGAAAAGCCCACTGCGTAGCGCGTTGTTTATCGCGCCGGAGAGCGTGCTTCGAGCCGCTGGCTGAGTTTCTGTTTGGTCAATGAACCGGATCACTTCTATCGTCAAGAGGCCGCGCGAGCGAGGGAGCGCTAAAAGAGACGCGCAGGCACACGCACCCGTGCCAGTGCTCAGGGTGTTTGTACGGCGGCCGATGTGTGCCCGGAGTTGCTGCTGCTGCTGCTGCTGCTGTCGCTTGCATGGTCACCAGAGTGAGCCTCTATAAATAGACATATCGCTATTCCTAGCTGCTGCGTCCTTCCCAAAATGCAGCCGCTAACAGGTTTCGCGTTAAAGCGTGCGCGACAAACACGCCGCTCCCGATCGGCTTCTCGCTCGTCGACAGCATCGGAAGTACGTGTATGAGCACGACGTGGCACGGACACACGAGCAGAAAAAAAAAGGAGCAGTATCGTGGTACTGGAAAGGAGATATGCGATGTGGCTGCCATTCCTCCGCTATATTTTTTTTTTTTTGTAGTACTTGTCTTAATTTTATTTTGCAGTATCACAGACAGAAATAGAGTAGGCAGTGTAATTTATACCCTGTTCTGTCCACAGCAACCTGTTTACGGCGGAGCGGAACAAAGCGCTTTCCAAGTTGAGTGAACGTGTATAGAAGACAGGTTGGCATCTCCAACCGGAGGCGCCATTCACTGCGACACGGAAAGACGACAGCTAGCCCATTGGAGGCGCATAAGAGGACGCTTTGCGCAAGAAAGGAAGAAAGGGGAGATGTGCCGAGGGAGAAGAGCCGTATTTAAAGGGCGTATACGTTCTCGAAATATTTATCAAAGCCGTCCTGTACTCTTTCATGGCAGGGTTTTTCGATCGATGGACTTTTTCGAGCAGTTTGATTACGACACGAAAAGCAACTTTTCACGAACTGAGCTCATTTATGCGGCAGTGCATAGAGACACGTATAATGTTACAAAGTACTGCAGCTCTTTTCATGGCGAACTTGCGCCTGTGGGAAGTTTGTATAGTTTTTTTTTATTTGCGTTGCGAGGCTGGCGGACACAACCAGATGAGCTATTTATGGAAGCTTCTCTCGCGAAGCCTACTTTCGCAACAAGCTGGAAGTGACCTCAAGCTCGTCTCACCACAACCATCTCTGTTAAACCTCCGTGGCTTTATGTATATATATACATATGTGTGTGTGTGTCGATCATGTGCACTCGCGTCATACACAGCACACGGTTTGCGCACCGTAAATGTCCTTTATGTGAGCTGAATGCACTGGTTAAGGTTACACCGAGCTAAAGACAAATACGACAGTGTGGAAAGCACGCGTTTCATCAAGCACGGGCGAGGCAGAGAAATGCAACGCGCAGAATGCAAACACATTAGTGGAATATTTTTACACAGCCTTTTTAAAGTACAACATGCGCAGATTACACGAGATGTTTCATGCTTCGTTAAGCTAGCGATGTTGTCTGTAAAATCATGTCATTCTGCGATGGCACAGGGATATTCACAAAGTACTTACATATTGCTAACTTTCACGTTTTTCCGTGAAGTTACAGCCTTCTCATTATTGCGTTCGATGGCTTATCACACAATCGGCTATAGTTCTGATGCAAAAAAAAAGAGGTATGCATCGGGGGCATTATAAGAGCAGTAACGTAACAAGGAGACTCATATGCCAACGACGAAAGTTTGCGGCAATACCCGACTACCGTCTCTCAGTGCCAAAGATTTCCGTCGGTCGTTACGTTCGTGCGCTGTTCGCTTTTGAAAACCACCTCGCCGCATCGCAACAAGGCGCAGGAACAAGCCTGGTCATTCGCGCAGCGACGTCATGACAAGCTCTACATGGTCGGTTTTCGCTGAAGGCCTTTTCAACGAGAGCTCTCTGGCCGCCGCCATAAACCCACTCAAAAACACTATATGAGAGTGGCAGCGCGTATCGTCCCGCACCTCTCGGCACGGTCACCTGCAAAACAGTCCAGAAAACAGACGTCCTGACTCTGCTTTGTAAGCAGCGGAAATAGGCGTACGCCAGGTGTTGTTTTTCTTCATCTACGCAAATATGAGCGCGAGCCGCCGAGGATACATCGCGGAACAACTGTTGCCCGCGCAGCACAACTACACTCGCACCTGTTTCAACGAGCGGTTGCCGAGAGACGGAGTCCCCTTCCGGTTTCCAGAAAAAGAAAAAAAAAAGCGGTGCACACGGGCTCTTGTGTGTGCCACTTCGGCTAGCAGTGCTTGCTCACGATTCCCAATGCAGAAGCGCTCAAGGTAGTGTGCCGTCAGCGGCGCGCGTGTGTGTGTGGGACCAGGGAGGCCCAATTAAGGCAGCTCGCGTGTGTATTTCAGGTCCGTCTCCCTCTGCTGCGCAGTGGCTTGGCACTGCCTGCAAAACGCGCTGCGCCGCACATCCTTGGCCCGACGCGCCGCTAAAGCCACGTGCCAGCGCAGAGGGCATTGCCCTCCTCCGCGTTGCTGCCGAGGATGCGAGAGACGCGGGGGCGCGCCGCGGTAGTGTTGGGTTCCTAATGATTAGATTGCTTAGTCACACGAGCGGTCAAGACGAGGGCCGAGACAGAGCACAACACAAACGCTAGAAAAGCCCCAGCTTGGTGGCATTTGCTAATTCCATTTTAAAGGCACTGCGTATGTACTTCTATCCAACCTCCATACGGCAGGTGCATTCTTATGGGTGGGGAGGGTAAGGTTGCAAGAACGCTCGCATGCCGTACACTAGGTTCACGTGAAAGGACGCCATGTGGTCAAAGTTAATTTGGAGTCCCCGACTACCCGACTGCGGCATGCCTTATACTCGGATCGTTGTTTTCGCACGCAAAACCACAGAATTTAATTTAATTACGCTATAGCTGCTTTATTTCACCCCGTAGGGTCTGGATACAAATTGCTCCCCACTGAAGGGCTTATTGCATTCCTGCGGGATACAGACCGCCAGTGAGAGTGCGCAAATAACTTGTGTGCTAGCGTATTTCGAGCGCGTGTTTACAGGGTGTACCTCGTAACTGAAGCCAAACTTTAAAAATATGCAAATGCCTCGTAACTGGGCCGTACCAAGGTAATTTTGTTTGCCGTCGCTTGGAAATACTCAGATTAATTGTTTGCATTCTACCTAATTAGATAATTAGTCTTCATCGATTAATCAGCTTCTCAATTATTTCAATAATATGAAAAGTATCGATGAGTAAATTGCAGAGGAACATGAGAAACTCCCGATACAGCTTTCTGTTGCTTAGTACGTACTGCATAAAAGTGTTTTTCCGAGCATGAAAGAATGCCGCGAATACACTCAAAATCGCTGCGCGGTCATTTGCTTCGCGCCAAACATCTCGGGGACCTGCTCTCATGAGCCTCGCCTCGCTCGAACGCTAGAAGTGCATAGCCTGCTATAAAATCAGATGGCCCAGCAGAAAGACGCTCAAGTGGCACTGGCTAACGCTACCAGCTGAGCTAGATCTTGTAGGCATGAACAACCGAGTTAGCGGATGGGTTGGTGGCCGTTGCGGTAGCACAATTGGTAGTGTATCGCCTGCGTAATGCGAAAGTTGCGGGTTGGGTGCCCACCGACTACAAGTTATCTTTTCGCCCACTTTCATTTCCCCATTTCTTCATTATTTTTCTACATTTCAATTTCAACCACATCTAATTACCCCTACGCTTTCTTGGGCTTCATTGCCTGCTGGCTTTATACGGCCATGATTAACAAAATTGAGCCCCTCTCTTTCCCTCATTCTCGTTCAAACATATATGAGCGCCGCTATTTTGGTGAAAGCATAGAAACTAAAGAATCGGGAGCAAACCAATGCCCGATGGAAGACATTTGAGAATAGGCTATATTCGCCGTCGAAGATGTGCAGTTTGCTAAAAGTTTGAGCATATCTGCGGTAATGTTTAGATTACTTCAACATATTGTGCCCGGTAGCCTCGTGTTGCTTTGGTCACCTTCGCGTAAAGTTGGCCTATGTGAAAAACTCCTTTCTTGTTACACAGGCCCATATCGCGTGCTCCGCAAAGTGACCGATGTCACCTATGAAATCGTTTTAGCCACGCCCACTACGTCCTCCGCTGTGACAACCAGTGACATCGTCCACGTCGCCTGACTCAAGCCCTACAACTCTCCACGCGCCTTGGATATTTAACAGCACCGTGACGGTGCTTTTGCCGCCGGGGGGTAGTATTACGATATGCTCAAGCGATGCTCAAGAAACGAGCCACCGCGAGAACGACGACGAAGTTGGTCGGTGCGCTTGGCGCGAGCGAGTGTCAGCCTGGCTGCCTGGCTGCAGTGTAAATAGCCTGTGAATAGCCTCTTCTGTCTGTGTCTTTCCACACGCAACAATATTTTTAAACAGAAGCACGGATACACCCTCATTGCAATTTGATGTTCCAATTGGGCCCAAGATCAAGCTGTCTGGTGGTGAACTGTGGATGGATGGATGGATACAAAACTTTAATGAAGGTCCTGAGGTACGCGACTCAGCGCGCTGCGGGTATTATATTCTGGGCGTCTCCTAAAGGCGAACTGCGGAAGGAATAAATTATATTCTGGGTAGCGTCTCCTAAATCCCGGAGACTTATTCAAGATAGGGGTGCGTCCATATTCGAGTAATTTTTCTACCATCATGTGCCTGCTGAATTATTAGGGCGACCCACATCTGTCCTCTACCTGCATTCCAATAACTGCGGCACTTCCCCGGAACAACATGCAGACCTGCGACATTATCCTGTAGTTTCCTGGTAAGTAACCAAAATTCAAGACATCAACTGCGTCAGAAATTCGAGTCAGTAAATGAATGTCACGAGATACCAAGCGGCTTCTCAGTGGCATTTTGACGTTTAATTCCACGCGCACCAGACGAGATTCTGCATTATGCTGCGGTGTGCAGGAGCGCTATTCTGTAAATGTCCACCTAGTGGGAATGTTCATTTCGTCTGCTTCTAGTTGACTGGGGGCGCCTGTCTCCTTCTGATACGTACCCTGGAGCCCAGCCAATCAGAACACCAGCAGCAGACTAAACGGGCATGTCCACTAGGTGGACACTTGTAGAATACACTCTCCCAGCTTGGCGCACATCGGTACAGCTCTTTCTCGCTCGACGCCGCAGCGCTGATACCTTCATGGAAATCCAAGCGGCGAATACAAGCAACCTCTCGATCCCGGCAACCGATCACCCATTTAGAAAGGCCTACTGGAGCTCCATAGACGAGCCTGGCTGCAACCGCTTGTGTCGCGCTGTCTCGCCTTCGAACGCAGCCTTAACCGTGCAGAACAGCCAGCGCTTTGCCAACCGCGCCCAATATGCGTTTAACCATGCCTCTGCTAAAGACCTCGCCCCACACCAACGACGACGAGTGTTCCCTTTCTCGACTTCGTCCAGCCGCTTCCTCCTTAAGCACACGAATGTCGTCGTTGTGCAAGCGATTGCACGAGCCGTGGTTCACTTTGGACTCGCCCCAGTTTTCTATTCCTGCAACCACGATCGCAGAACGGAACGAACGCCTAGCCCGGACACCCCACATCTGCTCCGTGGCTCAGTCCCAGCGGTATACACTGCTCGTTTCATACTTTTTTTTCCGATCTGCTTGAAGTGCATAGCCACATCTTGCGCAATCACCGAAGCCCTTTGACAGACGCGCTCTGGCAGTGGTAACAGTTCTGACATCTTTTCACTTGTGCCAAATGGTGAACTTTGTTGCTTCGTCCCAAGGCCTACTTTCTTTATGTATGTTTTTTTTTTCTTGTTATAACGTGTCTTGAGAAAGAGAAGGGCGAAAAAGAAGAATAAGCTCCTTTCGAAAGTTGCACACTAAGCCCACAACGCCATCACCTGTTACCCACAATAAGCAGCAGTCCTGTGCTTGATTCAACCTCTTTCTTTCTTGACACTTATAGTTCAGCAACTTTGTCCCTGCGCGGACTATTTCGAACCTTTGCACATCAAGTGATTGAAGCGATTGTGGCCTCACTCTGTGTCCCTCTTACGCGGCTCTGTACAGGCTGAAGTGCGAGGGGACCTATTCAGGTGCTTTAGAAAGGACGCTTCCAAATCCCCAGCAGTGACAACACTGAGCACGACGCCTAATGGAAACATTGCGTAAGCGCTAAGCCGAACAGATCTAATGCCACAATTGAAAGCTGCTGATGTAAGTGCCCGTCGCGACTCGCGGGTAGAAAGAAAAGACTGAACGGCGGTACCGGAATGAGAGGGCGTTGTCTAGGTTTTCAAGCGTCCTAGGGGAGCAGAAAAAAAAGTGGTCGCGTATAAGACGTTCACGACCGACGAAAACAATTTTCTGAACATTCGGTGAGTTTCGGGAGAAGCTCGAACGCAAAACAAGCTTAAAATCAAGACAACCTATTTCTGCTTCGAGGGAATGGAAAATACGTGCATTATTGCCTCATCTCCTTCTCACGCTAAATATATATATATATATTAAGAGAGAGGCGGTTTACCATATTTCGCGCTACAACCACAAGCGACACAATGTGTTTTCGTCGGTATACGTTCTGCAGTCGTCGAATCGTCACAGCGCACAGCGTGCGAATAAGAGTTGAATCAACAAACATGAATCATCGGCAACAATCATGTCACTCAGCTCGACTTGCACACGCAGTTGGGCAGCAAGAACAGGTTGAATAGAACGTTAAGCGGTGTAGAATAAACCCGAGAAATCGAAATGCGATTACTTGCTGGCGCAATATCTTAGTAGGTCTTAAGCCACTCGGAAATGCCCTTATATTGTGATTACTGCGTGGTGAAAGAAAACTTTACCGGTTACTCGGGGTTGTCTATTCACCGGTCAGCTTGTGCTGAAAACCTTGCTGTTCAACCACTGTTCGTGGTGAACACTGATGTAGTGTACGGTACGCCTCACGTAGCACAATACGTGAGCAATATATATACATACATATATATATATATATATATATATATATATATATATATATATATATATATATATATATATATATATATATACTTTTTACAGCCTTAGACTTCTACGGGCTCACTCCTTTGGTAATTTTGATATCCACCAGTGCCGTCACTGGAATCCCGAAATCTCTTGCGAGAAAATTACAAGGAAAGAGGAAAGAAAAGAAAGAAAAATTCTTCTTGTGAGCGAGAATTCGAACTTATGACCAACATATTGGCTGTCTAGGGTTCAGCTTCACAGCCACACCGGGGATTTTCTTTGTGTTATCACACGGGAGCGAAATATTTAGAGAAACAAAGCACTATAAAAATTCGAGGTGACTCAATATATAGACTCAAATGTCGGACAAGCAAGCGCAAGCTTCCGATAACGACATGTAGTCCGACGGTGTTTCTAGCGCTGCCTACGCACTATCTTTTTTTAAAATTCCTGCGACCTATACCCCATGATTTGTTCATGTCAGTGGGTCACCTTTGGCGAAGTATAGAATGCATGAAAGGCATGCTTGCTAAGCTACAGCGAACCACCTGGTCGTTGGTTTTCGGAAATAGCTGCTGACGTCTTCAGCCACTCTGCCGATGCTATAATACACTGGAGAATAATCGCGCCAGCAGCTGCCCTGATTGGCTAACGCCCGCACATCAACATGTGTGTACTGAATAGCGCTGGCGTCGGCACCCCCCTTCGTGTTCCGGCACGTCGCCATCCCAGATGCGGAGGTCATCCTAAATTACGCTTTCACTCTCTACATGTAATGACTATGATGGAGCGCGTCTACTCCATCTTCAGTAGTCTTCTCCTTGTAGCGCCCGGCTTCTTGTCATGTTTACTGGATGGTGCTGACGCCGTGCTGTCTTTTTTTCTCTCTGTTCTTTCAGGGATAGCCTAAGGCAAATAATGGGTTATGCCAAACATATATATATATATATATATATATATATATATATATATATACTTTGAGAAAAGCCGAGCGAATCCAAGAGTAACAAGCAAAACGTTTGTTTTAGTAGAGACTCGTGGCTAAATCTAGATGATAAGACGGAGGAATAAAAGCGGAGACGTTCTCCTTCACCAAGGGGAGGTGCATCTTCCAGGCCACAAGCGAATAGGACTAACACTTTTACTTCTCTAAAGGGTATTGCTCGCTCGCGCCCCTGAATGTTTAGTCCAACAAACACCGCACGAAAAAGTCTAAGGCATTACTGCGCATTATGATTCATCACCTGTCGCGTTGCTTCTTCGTCTTACGGGCGAAACTGCATATTTTTTTCAGTGACAAAACCTCGATAACACTTGAGAAGCTGGAGAAATTGCAAAGGGTCAGAATTTTTTTCTGCGACCAAAGTTAAATGCTCGAAATCAGGTTTTACTGCGTCCGTCCGTATCTCTGTCCGTCTGTCCTTTCCGTTACGTTGACGACGACGGCCGCCTTAGGCTGTGTTCCAATACTTGCCGTAGACGGTTGAACATACACCAGTCACCGGAAGTCGAGTTTCAATTCTGACGTACCCTGACGAATCCGGCAAAAAGAGATAGTTTCGCGAAAAGAGCATCAGTCGATGACGATGCAGGCTGCTTTGCTGCCCAAACAATATGCCGGTTCAGCCGAATGTTTGGAAACTCGACGGAAAAGTAGCCTGCGGGCAAGAAAGCACACAAGCTTTCGTTTGAGATGACTGTACGGCGCGTTGTGTCTAATTTCGGCGGTTCGCACCCGCGAAGTGTTCAAATAGAAGTGTAATATGGGCTTTTCTTATCTTTTTATTGTCGGCGTGAAACGACGTCAAGTCGAAGAGACTTGTTAGACTTGTGAGACTTGTGAAGAGACGCGTTATATTGCTCGAGCTCGAAGCTGTCTTGGTAGTCAACGTAGGCCGTCTTCAATGCTGGCCAGAATTGGAACGCACCATAGTCGTCGTTATGAGGTCGTCGCAAGGCCACCTCAAGATATTCCTCAGTCTTGCCCACCACCATCACCTTACAACGCAAGAAAAACGCACCAATATATACGCAACTCAATATATATATATATATATATATATATATATATATATATATATATATATATATATATATATATATATATATATATATATATATATATATATATATATGTACACCATCGGCCAGGAAAAGGTGCTTTCGTTCACTCATTCGCTTATACGTTCATTCGCGCTAGTGGCTTACCATTGACAACCATCGTCGATGGTCTCTGCAACAACAACAACAACAAAAAAATCATTTATCTTAAGAGGAAGCTTTCAATTTTCACGCGGCCTATTCAAATACATGTAAAACACAAGTACACTATTTTGAGATAGCCCCTGGACAGATTTTGCTGAAATTTTTCGCATTTGAGAGAGAAAGTTAAATTCTAGTGACTGTAGGAAGCGGAATTTCGATTGAGCGTATGAATCTTGTTAAAAATATTTTGAAAATTTCGAAAGTTCGAAAAACAAGAAGAGAAGAATCACGAAGTTTACACATTGGTAGCTCTGCATCAAGAGCAGATATTGCGGTTCTGTAAACGAAATCCACTAGATTATTCAAAGCGGACAAGTTTTATATGTTAATTTATATCATATGTCAATTAGTTACGTTGTATACAAGGGATCTGCAAAAGTCATATTTCCATATTACTGAATTTTTGAGATTCATGTGTAACATATCAATTGTGTCCGATTTCGATGTTCGATTATATGCAATTCACGGAATTGTGATATTATTGATAATATGACAGTTAAAGAGATGTAAACTTGATAGTTTCATTTTCAGAAAATTTGCCATTTTTGCCAATTTTTAATAAAAACTTGACTACCTAAATAAAGAATTCGAAACCAACAGCCACTAGAATTTATAATTTTTCCTTTAAATGCAACAAACCTCGTCAAGTTTGGTGCGGTGATTGTCGAGAAAAACGAATTCTGCTTTTACAAGTATTTAGAGAAGAGCACCCGAGCCAAAGCTTCCTTTTAAGAGTGGAACGCGATAGCATTCAAATCTCCCCGACTACTTCTCACGCTTCCCGGCGACTGAAGCGTATGTAACCGTAATATTTACCGGGAAACGCTGGCCACGAGCGTTATGCACGAAGGCGGGCTTTATGGTAGGAACGCGTCCTCTTGCGTGGGCCGTGATGGATGGAAGGGATGGATGGATGCTATGAGCGTCCCCTTTGGAACGGGGCGGTGGGTTGCGCCACCAAGCCCTTGCTATTATACTGCCTGATGTCCTGCCTAGGTTAAACAATAAAAAAATGAAAACACTTTGAACTCCAACAACCAAATTATCTGATCCCCCATTGCGAACTGTTCTTTGTACGTCTCCGTTTCTTGTCGTTTCCCTACTTTTCTTCCACCAATCCTCCAATCGATGCGACGGAGGCGAGCGCCAGCTGGAGGGCAAGTAACTAGGCCTGTCGCTTTGTGGCCTCCGAGACACCCGCGCGCCGGCGCGCAAATGGCGGACGCCGCGGCTGATTTGTGAATGCAGAAACGCTGGAAATGGGGTTTCTTTGAGTTTTCACCAACAGATTTATGTTTTCTCGTATAGTCAAATTACAATCCGACAGTTATCATCTCTGTAGGTTGTGTGTAAGTCATAGTTCACGATTTTCCCACGTATTCTAGCTTGGAAAATTCAATTAGTTCAGTAAGTTCCTTGCGTCACATGAAGGGCCTGCGTATGGGTGGTTAAAATAAAATCCTTTCGTCGACACCACGTACGACGCCGACATCGGAATTTCTGCAACCCAGATGGTCTCTCTCCTGGAAACTGGCTACAGGCTAAGGAGAAGCTTGAAACCCGGATTGAGGAATTCAGCGCGTTGTATGTCCATTGACTGGTCGAGCGACAATCCCGCGCCCACTTCTGTTGTCGTTCCTGACGTATATGGCGTGTGTGTCTCCTGTTCCAACCCGAACCAAGCTCGTCTTGGAGAGGGTCCTCTTTCGCTTCTTCTGGAAGGGTACAGAAGAACAGAGAGAGAATGAAGAGGAAAGGCAGGGAGGTTAACCAGATATGAGTCTCCGGTACAAATGGTTGTGTAGCTAGGCGGGTGCTCAAGTTGCCCAAGGATAAGGGAGGACTCGGAATTCCCGACCTGGGCATCGTGGCAACTGCAGAACACGTCAGATGGACCCAGGTCGCTCTCAACTCGTATATGTTCCTGACTCGAAGCTTTACCTCGTTTTTCCTTAGCACCCGACTCCGCTTGTTTTCGCAGAGCACATTCTCCCACTGTGTTCCTCGCTCAGGTACCCCGTCCACCATTTATGCGGCGGCTGCCAACTCTTTGGTAAGCCTCCGCACGGTTCGCCCCGACATCGACGTAGTTTCAACTCCACTCCAAGAATTAGTAGATATCCTCACCCCAGGCCTCCCCTGCATTGCCAAATATATGACCTGTCCATTCACAGGCCAAACTGGAAGCGCATCATGGCCAGTTTCCTCGACGCTAGGCGAGCTACGTTCATGTGCCGCCTGGCACGAGGGTGCCTGCCGTTGGGCTACAGGCCCTTCACAGCCGTCCCGGCTCGTGGAGTGTGCCCGTTCTGTGGCGCTCGTGAGGGCTCGGTTCATACCTTTACGCAATGTTTCCTTCCTGCAGCTCTTCCCCGAAGGACCGCTAGTCTATTTAAGCTCCCAGGCATTTCTCATCAGACAGTTCGATTTTTGCACACTTTGCCTAATCAGGTGGCCAACCAGTTCATGCTTCTTCTGGCCGAGTGCTCCTACCAAGTTTGGTTGGCACGCCGCGATGCAGTTTTCGGGGGTCGGGCACTGAGCCTTCACGAAGTGCTTGCGAAAGCACGGAAGAGGTCTGGTTCCATCTCACCCGGGAGCGGCACCGCTTTGGCGAGAAGTTTCTCGAAGTGTGGGCCCGTCCTGCTATGATTTTTTATGAGTCAGGTGGAAAGCTATCCATTAAGTTATGATGCATGGTCCTAAGGCCGCTAGACTCTGCCGTGTTTGCCAGTCGATCTACGGGGTTTTGTATGGCTCAGTGGAACCCAGAGCTGGAACCGGTGGTGGCGCACCTTTGGGTGGTCGCGCTGCTCCGCGGACGGCTTCGGTGCTCTCCATGGTTGTATGCCCTGGCCTCTTTTGCGTCAAGGCAGTCCGAGGGTCAGTCAGGCTTGTGTCCTGTAAGACTGACAGGGCTGTTTGTGTGTGGAGTGCAGTAACTCAGTACTGCTGCACCACAAGAGCGCCCTTGTCTGAGAAGGACCGTTGGCCTGAACCAAGGCCCCCCGCCCAGTCAAATGGGGTTGAGGGGGGGAACCGGGGTCAATGTATCGAATGATGCTGGGTTGATGAGTACATGAAAGCTCATGGACGCGGCGCCTTCAAAGGTGCCAAGCCCTCTCCCCATCTGACAACGGTTCCTTAACGCTATCGCGTAAAAAATTCTTATCGCAATAAAAGACATGTCGAATAAGTGGCAACAACTAAAGGGACGACGCTGTATTGTGAAGTACGCCGAGCGGTCGCATGCAGCGACTCGACAAAACAACGGTCGTGATAACTGCGACGCCCGCGTTGAATGTGCGCGTCACTTGTTTTCCTCTACGCTGCACGTAGATAAACATCATCAAGATGGACGTTTGCCACAGCGGTCGTCCATTATAATCCGTCATTTCTCTCTCCTCCATTCCTGTCAGTCTCCGTGTCTTTCACTCAGCGCGGAGGACCTTGCTGTTCCGCTGGGACTCACCACGTTGCTCTCATTACTACATAATTTTGTGTTTTTGCTTCTTACCCCTTTACAACTGCCGCGTATAGCCGAATGCGAACATGCTACCGTTTCTTAAACGGACACGAGGCGCAAACGCTAAATCAGCATGTTCTCGTCGTACACTGCTTGTTGAAAGTTCGCCCGGCGTTTCTTTGTTGGAATAGATAATCGCTATGCAGGAATTCGTGTCAAATGATGCAGCTGGCTTCCTACAGCATTCAGTAAGCTTTCTTTGTAAGAGCTATTGAATGTCAAGTGGAACTCTTATAAAGGACCAAGGAAATTGAAGTGCGAGCTTCTTGTTCTTGAGTTTCGCGGCTAAACCGCGATTCGAGAGTCGAAACGGCATAAATTCCACGGCTTCTCGGTGTATGTGGGTCCTTTCTGTGCTGACTGAATTCGCCGAAGTTGTCAGGCACATTTCCTGTTTATACTTCATTACAATGTATTTCTTTCATTTTGTTAAAAAGGAATTTACGTAGCCCCAACCAGACGTTGCTATAGCTACACGACACCACGCAGAGCGAGTAGGGGTATGTGGGTATCTAGACCAATCTAAGTGCAGCTTAAGCTCAGGCAGGCTACCTTGTCCTTACGTAATTTTAGTGTGCTTTTCATATTAAAAACAGCATTTTGATAAGCGGCCTTTGCGATTTTATATAACACAGGATTACAGAGTCTTATAGCGAAAAAACAAACAAACGAACTAGTCGCGCGTTAATTGGCTAAGTTCTCATGATATTGTTATGCAAAAATTTTCGCCGTGGCACACGGTGCACAATGTTCAACCGTGGAAGCCCTGAGCGGGAGGCACTTTATAGGAAACGCATGAGATGCAATCATAACCCTTCTCGACGCTCCGAAACGTGCAAAACGACGTCGCGCTCTCTCCGACTTGTACATCCGCATTTTAATGTCATAACTTTCTTTGGCTCCCTACTCCCCCCCCCCCCGCCCCCCATTTGGGGTTTGTTTGTATGTTTTTGGTCGCTTATGTAACCTTGAGGCGACCTTGGCACGTGGCTATGTATATATAAAGAAAATCCATTTCCATAGTTTTGAAACCGGTTCCCCCAGCGCGGAAACCCGACGCTCTATATCCATTAAGCCGCGTGCTCAAGCCTCTTCCTCTCCAGATTCACTCTCTCTATAAAAAGACGACATAGAATGGAATAGATAGTACCAGGTTATTCGGACATTTACGAAAAATCTCCCGGGGGCGCCCGGACACGTTTACGAATTTCTCTCGTGAAAGCCAGCACTTTGATATGCTTGGCACGTGGCGCGTCGCGTGGCAACCATTTGCTTCTAAAAAGTGAGCGCGCACGCCTTCTAGCTGACGAATAAATATATAGAAGTTACGTCGGCGAACATCTAAGCTCTACACCTACAAATTCGCTGCGCGCATCTCATATCGCAGCGTGGCACCATGGCGCTATATATATATATATATATATATATATATATATATATATATACCAATATCAAGTGCGCTCACGCATATATCTACCCCACGTTAGTTCTGCCGGGGTTGTTTATCTCTGCGTCAAACTCGGATATAAATCTAAAACTACAAAACATACGTCCACGTTAAACAAGCGCAAGTATTCAGAACAAATCCCCAGCCTTCCACTACACAACGGCTTTCCCATAACAAAACCAAGTTGTTGCTTCAGGACGTTTAAACAGCACCATCCAACAAAATGAATAAAAGAAAGATATCCCTTGTATATATAAGCTATACACAGAGAAGATTTGCATACTTAAGCCATCCGCCGATACCTTATCATATCATCCCGAAATGCGCCCTTTATGCAGGTCTGTAAAATACACACAGGGATGCGTACCATATTCTTATTTCATGTGGAGAAAAGCAGAAAGAAACACGCACTCAAAGAAGCACTACCGTGCAGCCTTCTGTATCGACCGCTACGAAACGTTGCAATAAGCTACCATTTTTTTTTTTTCAGTGAAGTAATCGCTGAAGCTGGAGTGTGTTTATTCCCGACCTTCATTTTTGCACGTAAAGACAGCTACATAACACGAGGCCTGGTACCATCATTGAATACTCGAGGACTGCACTGCATGGCCTAGTGTGTCTTGCATCCTGACCGTGGTCAGAATGCATCGGCTATCGCGCGCAACGGTGTCATTCACGAGCGAAATGAGAGCAAGAGTAGTTGCGCATTTGCAGCAATCGGTGCTTTATTATATTTACATAATTAAGACCGCTCCTTCTTCGTTACATTCTTTCGGCAGTAGCGGCGCGTGTTTGCGTAAGAACGCATGTCATTGCTTTTAACATTGCCTCGCGATACGAAGCGTCCACGGGCTGAAACTACTAGCTTGAAAGCAAATCAATGTCTCTGGGCAACGCAGCAATGTATTCTGTTCAGTTCTGTTAAAGACGGGTTGCTGTGGAGAGATTTATGTATGAGTATCTAGGCTGCAACTCCATCTCTCTGCGTTATAAATAAATAAATAAATAAATAAATAAATAAATAAATAAATAAATAAATAAATTTGTAGTTAGGCTCTTCACGACGAAATCACTCCCAAATCGAGCTATTTCGTTCTTGCTGAATAAATGAAGGTTGGAGGTACTTTCTGTGCGAAATATTCAGTATGAAGTTCACGATGACAGCGGGTAATCGGGGGATCGCATAGACAACTTCAAAGGGTTAAAAATTTCTTATCAGTGTGTAAAAAAAAAGGATAACTTGAACCATTTTGTTTTCTATCATACTGTTTCTAGAACAGCTTTAGATATGCTGACAATGGCCTTGTACATTTACGCACACATTCAAGACGTATAGTCGAAATTAATCCGGAGCTGCCAAGCACGGCGTCACTGATTTCAAAGCTCCGACTACGAGGTGTAAAACCAAATCAGCTGCGTAATTATGCTGCTTGTGTTTTCCCACCAGAAGGATTCGTAATTATACGCCAGACTGCATCCGCGCAGGGCACGTGCTATAGGTTACTGCTTTATTAACGTTACTTGTTATTTTTGATATAGCCTTCGCTTTGGGACGTGTAGTATTTCCCGTTCTTAGTCTGCAGGTTCCGCCATCTCTATTTTTCTCTCTGAGAATAGGCGGGCGTCGAGCTAATTTTGGTGGCCAGTAATTGCCGGCCTACACTTTCCTGCTGTGGCCGCGACAGTGTACGGAGACGATCGCTCGCGACTGCGCTAGCTTGCTCCGATCACAGACCATGATTGCAGAAAAAAACATTCGTGTATACCGACCTCATAGGCAATCGCAGCAGAGGGCGGCTGAGACACTGCAGCATCTTTTAGGGACAACAAACCTTCGATAACGGCTCAAGTTTTCATTGGTGTTGGCTGTGCTGCATGTGATCCCGTGTTGTGAGGGTGTGTGGTTATTGCGACCGGCCGTGATCGATTGTCTGTCTGTGCCCACTGTTCTATCTCTCTATCCACTCTCCCTTCTAACATTTCTACCTTCCCATTTCACGAGTGTAGAGTAGCAAGTCGAATATTCCTGTCTGGTTAACCTCCATGCCTTTCTCCTTTCCCTCGCCACTCTCTCTTTCTCTCTCCTGCTTTTGTTCTTTTCGATCTGTCTTTATGGACTCTCGATGAATCACAATAATGCTCAGCCATTAAATTTGCCTCCCCCCCGCCCCGTCCCTCCGTTGCAGTGTTCATCGACACGAGACGAAATTTGCGAGTCGTCCTCAAACACTGCACCGCCATCGGCGAAGCGTTCCCTTCGATGACGTCAAGGACACTCCTCGACAGCAAAGGTTGCAGGAGCGTGACGGCGGGTCAAGCATCGACGAAACGGGCTCGAACGAAAGGCCGCAGACGTATCCTCAAATGAAAGCGAAGACGGCAGGCAAAAAACAAGCTCAAACAAGCACGCAGAAAAAAAAGTTTCATTTTTCCTGATTCTGCGACGTTGATTACACGACCGATCAGAAGAAAGAAAAAAAGAAATGAAAAGAGATTAGAGCTGCGTAAAAAGGGGTGTAGAAAAGGGGTACTGAGGGGGGGGGGGGTGGCACGGTTCATTGAGAGGAAAGTTTCCGAAAAGTTAAGACTGGTACTGCGCCAGCGGAACTAAAAACGGATTTCGACGAAACGCGGCACCCTGTGACGTTGGGCACCCCCTGCAGCCTATCGCTCACGCAAGCAAAATCGCGCAACGTGGCGGAGGCGGCGGCGGATGCATTGGAGGGGAACGCGCCGGCAGAAACAAACAACAATAAACGCCGCATCCGTAAATAAATAGGCCCGAGCGGGGCAGGCACAAACCGGCACCACCCCGCCCTCGTATTCCCTTCACCTTTCGCGTTCCCTGTGCCAAGAGCAGCCGCGAAACGTCAGTCAACTGGCTTCGGAAAGGACGCAAGAGGAAGGAAAATGCCGGACGACGGACGTCTGTCTAGCTGCCACTTCACGAGATACCGCAAAAGACCATCCATGTGTTGCCTATAACTCTTGGCCTGTTCTACTAATTTCGCTCTACTCGATTTTATTTGCTTCGCGCTTTCATAACTGCCCTTTCTGTTCGATGGATATTTTTTGAGAACATTGGCTTCTGCGCGCTTCTTCCTAGGAACTGCATTGCGTAGCGATCACCATTCGCACATGTATTCTTTCTTTTTTCTCTCATCTACGCACTCTGAATTTGTATTATCGCGCTCCCTTTCGGGAACATTATGAGGTGAACCTAATTCTGCTTCATCTACTGCCGACAAACTCATCAAGGAATAGCCAGTTCCATCGTAGCGTAGCGTAACTTCCGGAGCTGTTGCGAAGACTGACGAGTTCCGTCACCTTGCTTTCTCTGACTGCTTTATCGGGGAGCGCATTCTCTCTAATTGGCTCAAATGTGTGATCCAACGGTGCCACGAAATGTCCAAAAGAGCACCATTCCATGCACGTTAGTTAAACACAGTCCTGTTACACGTGCGATTGCCCTTAGGTAAAGTATACACGACAACTCTTCGCCGAAGCTGAAGAGAGAGACAGAGAGAGAGAGAGAGAGAAAAGGGGAGGAAAGGCGGGGAGATTGACCAGTGTAAGTACCGGCTGGCTACCCTGTGCAGGGGAAAGGGGTAAAGTGAATAAAAAGAGAAAGGAGAAAAAAAAACTGAGAAAAATTCACGCAGCAACGCGATGCTACGCGCTACAACATTCAAAGACGGTCGCACAATTCGCATGTCCTTAAAAACTTCAGCAATGCCCTTAAGGCCTTGAGTGCCGAAAGCCGTCTGGACCAGTGTTATAGAACTTTTTCTTCTGTAAGGGGCGATTGTCCAGTTCTTCGAGCGCGGTCACGAGCACTTTTCTTGGCACATTGTAACGGGGACAGTCACAGAAGAAGAGCGCGATCGTCTCCTCGCAGCCGCAGGCGTCGCAAGTAGGGCTGTTGGTCATTCCAATGTGGAAGGAATAGGATTTCGTGAATGCCACGCCGAGCCACAGGCGGCCGAAGCTGAAGTAACCTCAGAAGTCCAATAACGTCTTGCGCGTTATTATCTGGCGACAAACAACTGTACGCAGACACAGTCTGATGCGTCCACTCAGAGGAGCGGATGACATTAACCTGCGGAGCAAGCGTGGTCCACAGCTGCGCGTTACGTTCGACTAAAATGACAAGGAAAGAAATGGCCACGCTGTTCGCTTGCGTCTATGCGACGATGAGCCCGCTTTGATCCACAAAGAGAAATGCGTAATAAATGTTGAAAATTATTATGGGGGTTTGCGTGCCAAAACCACGATCTGATTATGAGAAACGCCGTAATGGAAGACTTCGGATTAATTTTGACCATCTGGGGTTCTTTAACGCGTGCTTAAATCTAAGTACACAGGTATTTTCGCAATAATTCCTTTCCGCTGTATTTGCTTTTTCTCCTTTGCTAATCCTTCAGTTTGCATACCTCGTATTGAGCTAATGAACGAGCTAGTTGCAACCGTATTAACAGGGTGTGCTCGAAAAGGCGTATTAAAGAGCCCCAGGTGGTCTAAATTACTTTGGAGTCATTCTCTACGGCGCCTTTCAGGTCCCAGTGTTGCTAGTGGTGAGCAGCGCAACCCGGATGAAAGTACACGATGCGAGCACTCGTATCGTGTACTTCCTTCTGTCTTTCATCCGGGTTGCGCTGCCCACCCCTGAAAACATGTTCAATCACCAACTCGCCCAGCTTGCCATGCTAACCCAGTGTTGCTTTAGAGCGGTAAACCTCGCGAACCAATCCTTCGAATTGAGAAAAGGGGGTGGTCTTAATATTAATTAATTCATTCATTGCTTTTTTCTACATTACCTTTTCTTTCTTTCTTTCTTTCTTTCTTTCTTTCTTTCTTTCTTTCTTTCTTTCTTTCTTGCTTGCTTGCTTGCTTGCTTGCTTTGCATGTTCTCCTTTACCGCTAAACCTTTCGCTCGCCCCTATACCTGGCTCCCGGAAGTAAACCCCATCTCGGCTGCACCCACGCATGTTGTCCTCGCGACGCCAGGAACACGAGCCAAGGGGAGGAGTGAGAAGGGCCGCGCGGCGACGGTCATCAGAGCGGGAACTTGGTGCGATCAAAAGAACAGAAGGCGGCAAGCCACGTAGCAAGCTCTGGCTGAAAAGAAAGACGAAGAAGAAAAAAACGGGAGAACGTTCGAACGAAGGGAACGCGTATACGACGCAAGAAAGCAAAAGAGAATTCGTTATGAAAGCTTTCGAGTGAAAGACATGCGTTGACAGACGGGCGCCCTTTGAGGCAAAGCGCTGGCAGTTGGCGGCTTTGGGAGCGGCGCAGACGAAAAATCAGCGAATGCAGTAGCAGCCAGGCAACGAACAAAAGAGACCTGAATGGCTCCGGAGAGTTGGGCTTATATGCGGAACAGCGCACGGTTTCTAAAAGCATCGCATCACTAAAACCGCGTCGCATGCGGGCGCTCCTTGCGTTCGAAATATCCTAGTAGGAAGGTTCGTTCGTCGGGACGATATAGCTGTTAAAGTACAAGTGTAGCTGTTAAAGTACAAGTGTACCGCAGTACTCTTGAAACGTTGAGCTCCGGTCTTGCGGTCAGCAACCAAAAAGGGGAATGTGTTCTTATTTAAGAAGCCACCGGCAGTACAGAGGCGCATGTTCTTCATTGCACCAAAGACCTTTACATTGTAAGGTAATAACTCCTGCACGTTAAGGATAGCTCGCACAATTCAGCATACATGAAAGCGGAATGATCTCTCAGATTTCGCGAGTTTGTATAGTTTCCTACTGAAGGTTGATTCATTATTGAAGGAAACCGTGCGAATGGTGGTGCACCGATACGTAAGAAATCGATTATACGTAGTTAACGGAGGCTCTAAGCCTTCGCCTTCACTGCATGCTATTGTAAGGAGACAGAGTATAAGGAGGCGCCTGGCCCGTGTCACCCGTTAGGCAAAGCAGACCATTGCTCTCATCCGAAAATATATAGGCGCCGGCTGGCGGTTTGTCCTCACTGTGGGGCAATTGGTTTGCTCCTCTCCTGCTTCTTTTCTTTTTTCTTCTTTCTCCATTTTGACGTTTCCAGCGTGAAAAGCTATGCGCCTTGACACAGCCACTTTTTTTCTCTTCTTTTGAGCTTTTTCATCTTTTTTTTTAAGGCGCCGAACGGTGGAGTTCTTGCAGCGCATTGTGAAAATAGCTGCAGTAAAGAGCGCACATTTTGGAAAGACGTTTTTTTTTTCATTTTTTTTCTGGGTCAATTTACGCGAAGTAGCGCTAGAGGGAGAAACAAGTTCGGCGCAGACGATTCGCTAAGCGAGTCGCTCCTTCTGCATTTGAAATGAAAGCGAAACATTGACTTAATCATGTTACGGTGGTGACACCTACTCCTTTTCACGTGAGTTAGTCGGGTTTGGTACCCAAACACAACACTAGTTAAGCGGAAGTCACAATGAAGAAAATTACTGAAGAAAATTACTGGTCATATCCGTCTGGCATTTTTTCAGGACTATAGACTCGGGAATCTGGTAGTGGGCGGATTAAGTGCGAATCTAACGTGCGTATCAACGATAGGATCCATCGTACGACGTCTGCTCGTAACAACGCTTCTAATGATTTCTGAGCAGGTTTTAAACAAAGCTTTCCACGTGATTCTGATAGTCCGAGGAGCCATCTTAGCGAAGCCTCGCCCAGCTGATCGGATGGCTTTGACTCACATGTTAATTGCCAAATTAAACAGGAGGCACGTGGTATGCCATGGTGTCCCACGCGAACTGCATTGCATCGTGTAGACGACTGCTCCTACGATCAGGACCGGTTGAAATGCATTAGAAACTTGTACGCGATTGTTGGTACGAGTGGCCGCACCAACGATTGCACTCCGCTGAATCATTTCCTGTGTCCACTGCGAAAGGCAGCACAGTAAAGGTAAGAGGGCGTTCTCGTTTCCTTATTATTACCTTTAAAGAAAAACAAAAAAATAGAGGGTTGGGATGGGGAGGGGGCAACGGGGGCACGTTATTTACTGCTGCGGATGAAACGACTTGTACGACGATCACTAATAGGTTCATTAATTAACAGGAATTACCCCTTTAAAGAAAACGGCGCTCATTTCCTATTTGTGGTACAGCTGGTTGGAGCCCGCAACCATTGATGAGGAATGCCGCGCTCAGTAAAGGATCCCGAGTTTGCCGCGAGTTTGCAGATTTGCGTAAAAAAAAAATCACCTACAAGGCATCTTGGTGCTTCTAAGGACACTGGCTTCCACTGCACGAAAACACAGGGCGCAGCAAGAAGGACAGGTACACAGCGCTATCTCTGCCTGCGAACTTGACCTGTCCTGCGCTGTGTGTGTGTACACACGTGTCCCCTCATTACTCAAGCCTGTGTTCTCGTGCTGTGACAACTGAATTGAATTATGAGATTTTTACCTGCCAATACCCCAATTTGATTATGAGGCACGCCGTACTGGGGGACTGCGGATTAATTTTGACCACGAGGGGACCTTTAACGTGACCCCAATGCAGGGGACACGGGCGTTCTTGCTGCGAAAAGTGACAAAAGAGTGCCGTACCAACGCACGAAATGTACAACACTCGGTCTTACTTTGGCGTTGTTCCACTGACCCTGAACGCCTAGCTTTCTGACGTGCTGTCGAAAACTGCTACTTGAAATGCGATGGCTTACTGTGTCGAGGTTGAAGACTGGGCGCGTTGGTATAGCATATTAGAGGTTGGATTGCGCAACATATTGACGAGACACACAGAAGAGAAACACACACCACAGAGCGCTACTTGCAACTATCGTTTTATTCCCATGACAGTGGAATAAATACAGGATGCTCAAAGGGGGAGAGCGACAAAAAAAACTTTACAAACAGGGCCATCCACCAATGCCAAGCCGGTTTTATCACGTGATCATTTTTGCTGCACTCAACATCGCAAAGAAGGAACGAGGATAAAAAATTTCAGGTTAGCGCGTGAGGAAATCTATTTCTTTTGCGCTTAGGGAGACGGGTGGCATGCCTACGCACATACTTTCCACACGCGCAATCTCAGCGACTTCGATTATCTCTCGCTTCATTTGGCTGCCATCTCGGCTCACAATCTTGCATTTCTTAAAGAACGGCCGACATCCGCAATCTCTACAATGTATACCAATGTGTCCGGCGACTGATTTTGAAACGCTATAATCACGCTCCTTTAATCTTTCGTTCAAACATCGTCCATTCTGTCCGATGTACTTTCTGCCGCACTGAAGTGCAATAGAATATACCACTCCCTCAGTGCAGTCGACGAACTTCTTTCTGTGTTGTGTTTCACAGCCTCGTTTCTGCATGGCACCTGCGGTTACCTTCGCACACATGCTCAGCAATTTTTTCGGTGTAGAAAGCACCACTTTTACATTGCATCTTTTACTAATTTTTTTATGCGGTGCGCGATCGAATGAATGTAATGCATCACCACTATTTTTTTCACGTGTGCTTAGACCGCAAGGTTCCCTCCCAGATAATGGTGCCCTCGTTCCGATTTCCTTGAGCAATGATTGTGTCACAATCGCTAATACTAATATGATTGTGCCACAAATACTAATACTTGGAAAGGATAACCTGCCGGCCGTGAGCCTGCGTGTTTGCTCCCGAAAGCTGACAGCAATGCTATATCACCGTACGAAAAAAAAAAAAAAACGCGGTGCAAAAATCGTGTTAACATAGCATTGCTGACAGATTTTGGGTGCATAACTGTGCATGAATGTGCATAAACCAAAAGCTGACTGGTTTCAAGTTTAGGCGTGACTACAGCATGCACATTTTCTAAAGTTAACCATTGAGATGTGATTTTGCGTACGCTTTTGTTCGTATTCGGAAAGGAACTATTCAGTATTTTTGAGTAATCAACACTAATCAAATATTTCGTAAGTACGGACTGGTAAAGTCTGGTCAGTGCTCTCCGTTTGCTAAATAAAGTATCGCAAATCATAAGTGACACAGCGAGAAAAGATTTCGAGTGTTGCGATAACAATACGGGTTACACGAGCTTTGTTTTCGGTTTCTTCGCGGAAGCCTACACGAGAATCAGTGATTATTGCTTGTAATCTGCCAGTTAGCGTCTTTATTTTTTCTTCACAGTTTGCTAATGCAGTAGTTTTAGCCTTTATGCTGCAAGCAGTGACGTTTTCCTTGCAAAGGGCCTTTTTACATTGTCTACGACACACAAGTCCACCAAAAGCTTCTTTTTTTTTCTTTCTTTCTTTCTTTCCTTCTTTCTTTCTTTCTTTCTTTCTTTCTTTTTCACAACGTGTGATTGTATTTCGGCAACCATACTTTAGCGTTTTTGGAAAGCTAGTTATACAGCAGCCATTCATTTTTGGAAATGTTCATTTTCAACCAGGCTTTAAAGATGTTGAGAGGCAATTCGCGCAGTTTTGTAATGAAAGTTAGTGATCATGTGTTTAAAACTAATGCTTTGTTTCTAATCAATAGCATAATTTGTTTTGCATTTGTCAGTACAGGTGTGGTACCCAATTATACCAAAATAAATATTTCTACTGTAAATACGTATATGCGTCTGCGTTTGACCTTTCGATGCATACTGTTCGCATTCGAAAAAAAAAAAAGTTGATATTCGCCCACCTTTAATACATGCACAAACAAATTTAGGGTTGCACAGGTATCATCAACCGGATATACCTTCACAGAATCGAGAACAAAATATTATTCTAATAATAAGATGTAAAGTCTACGACCGAGGTTCTCACGAAACAATTCTACAGCTAATATAGAAACAACTGGACGGAGAGGAAATATCCACCTGGCAATTTCTTTTTGGGAAATAGATTTGCCCCCATTACACAGAAGATAATACACGCTCGCAGCGCGAACAACAGAAAAAAAAAGAACAACACACGCGCTCGGGAAGGAAGAGAGCGAGCGTGACAGCTCCACGAAATGCCGCCGAAGTGCCGCCGAACGTTACCTAACAAAAACAATTGGCACCGCTCAGCCGACATATCAGCACGCGCCGGATTTCAGCGCTCGGCGACGAAAGAAGCGACAGCCGCCCGAGCCGTACAACTTCCCTGAACCGAACAAACACCGGCTGCGAAAGGCAGGCGCCGCAGCTGCTGTCGCCCGTTGTGGAAGAGCTGTGGAGAAACAAACAATCGGGAAATGCGCCCGTCCGCCGAGCCGCTTACGCGAGCGCGTGCCTGCGTCATCTGCGTGCTCGCTTGCGCGCCGCACGGAAGAGGGAGCCCGTACTCGATAGATTCCTTCGTGTCAGTTTTGCGCACCACTTGCTCGCTCGCATCTATCGCATCTATCGCAATCTATCGCATTGACAGAAAGTCCCTGTAATGTATACATATATGTTTATTATTATTCGAAGGAATTGGTCTCTCAGCGTGTGTAGGTGTGTCTGTGTGTGTGCGTGTGCGAGTGGGCAATGTTTGGTGATTCCAGAACTCCCGCTTACGTCTGTCCGCTTTCGCGAGCAGACACTACGGCTGGGCTGCGACTGACGTCCCATGAATGTACTTTGCCCCTGTGAGACGTTTTCACCGTGTGTAGTTTGCATTTATTGTCTCCGGACATATGGATGCACCTACTGACTGGGTTACCGCGACGTGAACAGACCATGCTGTACCGTCTGTGGCTAGGCGTTGCATTTACGAAATCGTATGCTTTGCTTATTGGCATGGCCAACAGCCCCACGTGCGACATATGCAACAGCGATGAGACGCTCGCACACATTATCTGTGTCTGCCCGCGATATAGCGTCCAGAGACAAGCGATGTGGACAAGTTGGACAATCGTCCACTATCAGAAAACAAAAGCTTTAGGTCAGTGCTCCTAAGGAACATCCGCGCTGAAGGCCCTACTAGCGTTACCAAGGTTCCTGCGGTTTACGGGGCTTCACGATAGCCTTTAAGAACATCGCCCCCTACCGCTCTATAGTGTATGCGATTTGTTCGTGCTCGTCTCTCTTTCTCTCTATATACCTCCCCTTTCCTCTCTCTTTCTCTTTTTATCCCCCTTAACCCTTCCCATCGTGCAGGGTAGCCAAACGGAACTACCTCTGGCTAACCTCCCTGCCTTTCTATGCATCCTTCTTTTTTTCTCTCTCTCTCTCCAGAACTCCCGTCACTCCTTCAGCCAGGAACCACGTCTCCAACTCAACGCCCCGAGGAAGCTTACATGGACCGTCATCGATTGTCGTTTCACCTAGGATCCCGCTCTGAGGCGTCTTGTTGACATTTCGTACGGCCGCACTGATTGCGTTAATCCGGGGAGAAAGCGCAACAACCCCCCCTCCTCCCTCCCTGGATCCTCTCTCTGCCCCCCATCCCAGCTCCCTTTAACCGTAGCCACCACTGTTCTTTTAGCGGAACGTCGCCTTTGCTCTAATTTGGCTTGTGCATGCGCATTCTCTCTCCCTCAGATTACTTCGATTCTTTTTTGCTATTATTATTATTATTACTATTTGTCTTAACTTCGGGCGTATCGCGCGGATGTAGAACTTGGCGACGACAAAGGCAGAGGAAAGACCTGGCGACATGATTAGGGAGGGAGTGTGCGGGCGTTTCAGGCCTGCGGAGAAAGACGCCGGCGAGCGCTAGTTCCTTGCAGCAATGTGGAAGCTACTAGGAATTATTAGCCAATAGGAAGGCTGAATGCCCCTCGAGATGTGCCCATCCGCGCCGCGTCGTCTGCTCAGCGTCTGCTTGCCATCCTGTCAGTACATGTTGGTGGATTGACGCAAAAAATGTTTTGACGCCGTAACCATAAGCTCCGTTTACATGCATGCGACATCAGGGCTTTGCTTCACCTGTACGCTTTCCCTGCAGCCTCCTTAGCAAGTAGTAAGGGCGAAGGCCCTTATAAGTGTTCATCTGCGCCACAGCGTCTGCTCGGCGTATACTGGACATTTGCACGCTATCGACAACACGTACCATGGTAGAGCAGGGTAGTAAATTAATGATGCAGTGAGCAATGAGGCCTCTATAGCGTTCGGCATCATCAACGCATCACCAGTGCTAATGCTGTAGCGCTATCTGCTAACTAGAAATCAAACCAGTTTTACAGCCGTCAGCGCCGTGTCTGTAGTCCTACAGCGTGAAAACAAACAGCCGATCTTAATAATTACGACAAAGCATATCTAATGCTTTGACCTCAGCTTGAGATGAGCCTTAGATGTGACGTATTTTGCCGCCTTTTTCTTGCTGACAGGGCGGAGCACCAGTAACAAGCGCGAATTCGTATCGAAGCGGTTGGTCGGCGCTATATCTGCCCTGCCATGTTGCTAGGTAATCACGGTTAAGGTTATCGGCGATAACTGCCACAGTAATTCTCGGTATACGACATGCACGCGCAAATGTCCTAACATGTAACGTATCGCTGTACCGTATCATTTAGCGAGCAAAAATAAAACTCTCCAGTACAGCCAATCAGTTACGCCCGGAACTATATACCGCTGCACGAGGTTATTGCCTGGGTAGACGCACGCCTCGCACGTTCGGCCGTGCTGCAAGGTACTTGTGCGATGGAGTATAAGTGCACCTGACGTCGCGGGGAGAACGGCCGCCGTGCTTCTCCGCCTGACTCCATTACTTAGCTCACTGCGTGCCTTGGCGAAAGAGCCGAGCCCGAACTGTTAATTTCCTTCGTTAAGCAAGCGCCGTGCAGCCACTGCTCGCAGCCCGAAGGTGTGTAGTATACCAGCAGTTCACGGATGCAGAGCGGACCTCTTCAACGCGACGCCGTCGGCGAAGCACTCGATTTGGCTCGGCTGGTGCGCCTGGCGGCTGGCGGTGGAACCTTATTTTCATCTCTGCAGTATTTTGTTCCGAGGCCGACCAGTGTATTGTAGCCCCGCTTCACTGAAGCGAACGAACATATCTGCGAGCAGTTGGTACGTAACGCTGCGTTGTAGTCACATACTATTACAGGGAAGCTGTTATGGGCTACTTTCCCCACTATCGTGCCCGCGAACAGAAAAATATCCGGAAGATAGTGCAATGCCAGGAGGACTCGAGGCGGAGGTGACACAGGCGTTAAGCACTCCCCATGCGTGCAGGCCGATTCCGAAGATAGCATAATACCGGGCCGACTCGCGGCGGAAGTGAAGCAGGCGTTAAACACTACCCATACGTGAGCCGACCCCAAAGATAATGCAATGCCGGGCCGACCCGCGGCAGAGGTGCAATTCGCCATTAAGGGGCCCACATACACAGTCCTTTTTCATACAGTAGGCACTGAGCTTTTTTTCTTTTTTTCGAAGGACAATTTCATTATGTCCTGGACTTGAGAGAGAAAGACAGAGAGAGGGGGACAGAGAGAGAGCGTAGAATATGGAAAAAAGTGCATTTCCTTTAATTAATCGAGCTCATGTCCAATAAAGAAGGTTGCATATTACCATACGTTTTGGAACATGCTTTTAACAGAGTATTTCAGTCTAGCGCTACCGTTCTTCCTTTACTGTTACCGGCCTCTCTGACCAGATAAAAGCGTAAACGCGACGGAATATGGGATTGTCTATATAGAGCAGCGCCCCAGTTCCACGAATATCGTATCGACGTCAAACTCGACCTTTTGGAACACGACCACTGTTTACAATCCAAATTGGGAGCCCCTTGAACCGATGGAGGAGGCTTAAGAAAACTATTGTACCGAAGAAAAGCGGTATCTTTGCGAGGCGTTACCGAACCCTTATAGCCATTTCTGGGTCCGCAACTGAAGCCTGCTCAAGTGAACATGTCTCCGCATAAAGAGACTCTTTATTCAAGCAACTGCAAAGATACGTTGTTTTTTTTATGCTTCCTCGAGCCTGCAGTCAAAGTCAGTTTCAGCTTCAGAGCACGCGCTGACTGACGCCTCGGCACTCTGTTGGCTCGGTCAGCGTGCAGCATCTCAATGAAGAACGCGCGCGCAGGCTCGCCAAGAAAGCAGTGGACCGTGCAGACGCTTCCGTCGGCGTCGTGGCGCTTGACGCAACGCGTTCCAATTTTCTCCGGCCATTGTAATCGAATATGAGACGACGGCCGCCTCAAAGGAAGACGGCGACGACCTCTTTCTCGATGGGGAACATGCTCGCGGATGGCGGCACGCGAATTGACGTCAGTGTTCAGCCGCCCGCAAATGTGGACCCACTTTTGAAGCGAAGCGGTGACTGCGTCCCAAGCACTTCAAGCACACCTCGCGACGTCCGAAGGCGCTTCCGCGAAGTCTGGTTATAGAGCACGCAAATACGGAAAGCCGGGTTAGTTTGGTGCCGGATTATAAGTGGACTTCCCTGTCTATGCTGCGCAGAGCCGCGCGACTATAGCGGTGTTTTCCGTAAACACTCGCTAACGCGAAGCCTCGCTGTCCATTAGGGATGTGGAGAATGATGTCGTTTCTGGCCGCTTTCGGATTGGTTATCTATAGTGCGTACGTCCCTCGACAATAAAGAAAAACACATGCTCTAGCTCCAATACGGAGAAACGGCAGGCGTGATGAACCGTTCATTTACCGAAATAATCAACGGCCCAAACCAACACACAGCTATGATAGAATGGCGGCCGCCTCTGTATTAGGTTCTTTAAACGTTAATCCAAACCTCGATATAACCTGTTCTTTTTTTTAATTACGGCCGGATCAGAGTTCTGCAGCCTCGGCTCGGAGTCAAACCTGCGACGTCGTGCTCAGAAACAGGACACCGCGTAAGCACTGGGCCATAGAAGAAGTTAACGGTAATCGGGTGACTGACTAAATGTAAAATACATGCTCTCACCAAGAACCACAATCCCCGTGCTCTTGTTTCACGCTTGTTTAAGCCTGTATTCTCGCAGTCGCTGGTCATGGTTCACAAGGAGGTCTTGGGCCCGTGGCCTCGTGCGTCTGCTATTTGCAACGCCACAAAGGCGCTGCTAGCGTCTCTCAGAATGCACCAGCCTGTATGACCACCTGTGACTGACTCATTGATGAATACTTATTGTGCGTGCAGTAGTGCGAACTGTAATCTTTATTCCTTTTCATCTTTCAGTCCCCCTTCCCCAGTGTAGGGTAGCCTACCGGGCTCAGCCTCGATCGTTAACCTCGCTTCCTTAATTTCCCTTATTACTTGTCTCTCTCTCTCTCTCTCTCTCATGGTCAAGAACGATGACAATGCACTTCCTACATCCAGCATGATGTGGAAGCAGTACTTCAATTGGAGCTGAGTGCATACCTTAATTTCTTCTCGGCGTACTAACCATAAGCATTTACTTCTTCCGTGGAACATTTACGCCATTATTTATTAAGCATTTGCAATTGATATCATCAGAGATATGGGCAGAGTTGCTGGCCTGTGGTAAAACTTCCATAGCTTGGCGCTCTGCAATGAGGGATGGAAGGACTGAGCGAGGAGCGCCCATTAATACCGGCAGTATCGGGCTTGCCCAAGGAGTTCGCTAGCTTCGGGATTGTAAGTTCGCTCCGTTTTCCTTCTCAACTTACGGTTTCTTGGATTGGTCCAACCTGTACGAACTCAAAATTCGATAGACAGATTGTGAGCGAGACCAGACGGCTTGTGAAACCGTCAGCGAGGCCTAAGTTGCTTCACAGGCCGCTCGGAACGTTGGCTCTTCCCAGGGAGCTCCTTGGCAAGTCTGCTTCAAAACTCGCCGCTGTCTGCGCTATGCTGCTTGGCAGACGGTACAAATGGGAGAAGATCGACAACGAAGAACCCTGGCGGTGGCGTCTGTTGATGTGACCCGGTATTCGAGAAGACACGAACCTCCGTCATCTGCAAACGCAGCCCGTGAACCCACGCAAGTGACGGCGACGATGTGACACCGTGCCGTGCTTGCGAGACAGGGACGGAACACTTGGTTCAGCGTTGTGAGCTCAGTGGGCGTGGACTGGCTGTCAACCGAGCGGTCCTAGGCACCTACGCATACCCGACCAGTCACCATTCAGCGCAAGCCTTAAGAAAAAAAAGAGAAAAAAATTAAAAAATGAAAAGAAAGGAAATGGTAAAAATTGACACACGCGTCGCGAGGCCACACGTCGCCGACCCCGAAATAGCGACGACTCGGTCAAACTTGCCCCTGCTTGTACTCTGCTCTGCAAGAGTATATGAAAGAAGTGCATCAACGACAAAGAAAATAAAAGAACGGAAAGATAAAAAAGAAAGAAAAGCGCCTATAGGTGCAAAACGCGTGTGCAACCGGCTGCTACCACACCACGTCCGTTAGTGCCCATTCACTGAAATCCACATAGCTACGCATTTCCGGCGCTCGCGTGACGTTGTGTGCATTGCGAGCGAGCTTCTAAGAAGAAGAAGAAAACGGGAAGGAGGGGAGTGACAGGTTTTCGCGTAAAGCTGAATGGGAACCTGTGTTCTCACTTAGTGTGTGCGTACGCTTGTCACCGAAGACACAATGACGTGTGGAGAGGAAGGAGAGAGAGAGAGAGGTTCTTGTTGGGGAAGGAAATAATTGGGTTAAAGTGCAGTGCAGTAACTGTCTCTCAGATGAGGACACCTCAACCGCACTGCACTGGGGGGGATGGGGTAGAAAAGAGTGGTTAAAGGGAGAGGGAAGCAGCAGCAGCGGTCGAAACACCGTAAGCGTGGGGAGGGGGCTCAGAGGCGATCGGCCAGGGCGATGTCCTCGGCGAACACCAGAATCGCTCGGAAGAGGCGCTTCTGGCTCGAGATGCAGCCTGAGGGGTGCAGCAGATTGTCCACCGTGGCACAGGGAAGTTTGTGCGAACGGTAGACTTTTGCGAGGGCCGCGCGCGCGTTCGAAAAAGTCGGACATTCACAAGACAACAGACGGCAGTTGAGCAAGCAAGCTCAGCTATACTCGTATGGGTGCCGTCATACGTCGGCTGAGAAACGGACACTGGCGGTTCTTTCTTGCGCACGGTCGCCATCTCGGCAGTTGTCCATGGTCCCCCTCCTTTTTACCGTATGCAAGCGTCGGGACAAACTGCACAAAGGACGTTAGTGCAAACTCTGCTGTGGCCGGTGTAACTGAGCGGCCCGAACGGACTGAAGAACGAACAGTGCCTGTGGCCCTTTCGTTCAAGGTTACAAAAGTTCCACACATTGTCATAAACTTTGCTGCTCGGCTCAAATAATCATACAAGCTCACAGCAGAAAAAAAAAGTAAGGTTCAGCGTGCTGTGCACGGCTGGTCTTAAAGCACGACCAGGCAAACAAACGTCTCATCGTCACCTGGCTTCCACGTACACTCTCGCTTGCCCAATCTCGATCGCACTACCAGAATTCCATGCTTTTCTGTTTTGTTCTTGTGCTCTTCATATATCAATTGTCGAGTCTTGCGCGCCGTTTGCCGTGTTGGTGTAGAGAATAATTTCGAAGGCAGCCTCAAGCGCCAGAGCCCAACTCATAGCTTCCACTCGTGTAACGAAGTGATGCCTGTTTCATCCTTCGTGATCAGGCAAAGCAAATAAAACGCCCGCTAAAAGTACTCCACGCATTAGCGTACCGAAGCATGGTGCAATGACGTAAGCTGTGCACAAAGGGTAACGGGTAATCCATGACAGCGGCCGGAGACGTAATCAGCAGAACCTGTTTCCTACATGGGCTCCTAGGTTTCTACGGGTACTGCGACTTTGAAACTCCGATCGTGTGCAAGGGACAAGAGGCAGCGAACAACGCTGCAAAAAACTGGGTTCTTGCACCGCTTCTCTTGTGTCTATGCCGCACCGCGTGCATCTCGCACGGCAACCGCCGCTTCAGCTCAGCGTTGTGCTGCTGAGAATGAGGTTTCAGGTTCGACTCCATGGCCGCAGCGGCCACATTTCGATGGAAGCGACATGTACTATATACGTCGTTTGCCAGTGGCCGTCAAAATTATTCCGGAGCCCTACATGCACTTGGGCGTCTCTCAGGGACTTGGTGTTGCTTTGGGACATTAAACCCCCCAAATAAATCACCTAGCACTAACATATACTGTGCTCTTGAATACCGGGACCATCAGTGTTAGCATCGACGGGATTAGAACGTAGCCTCCATTGTTTGAAGCATGCGTGCCAATCAGCGACGCAAATCTCCGCAAATTGCAAAGTTTAGTTAAGCCTCGTGGCCCTCAAGAACGTCAGAAGCGTTTTCGTGGCGCACTACGGGTTTAGCAGCGCACAGTTATGACTCCCGAGGAGCAGCGTGAATACGAGGAACAGCAAAAGGAAAAGAAATGGTGATACGACCAGCCGCAGCGTGGTGTAAAAATTGCCATTACTGCAATTACTCTAAAGCAGTAATTCAGTGCATGCCTCCCTCAGCAGTTGTAGTGGTGGTTTTCAACAGCTTCGCTGGGCATCCATTTTCACAGGGCCGGGATTGTGAGTCCATTTGTTTCTTTCTTATAGCACTAATATTAATCAGCAGTGTAAGGCGGCGACGGAGCGTAACACTAACGATTGTAAACTGCACCTGTCTAAAGTTATATACGTATAACGTTGAACACTCAGTTTGAACGTTCCGCTAACATTCACCTTTCCACCAACGTTTCACGCCATGTTAATGAAAGACTGGACCTCCTTTAGAGGCTGCAGACCGCGTATGCGAAAGAAACGTCGCGCGAGCAAGATTTCCGATTCCGACGTAACTGGCAGAGCATAATGATGCAATAGTGAGCGCAGTAACAGCGTCCGAAATTGTTCTATAGCCCCCCCATTGATACAGAGTTTCGTTTTCCGCGAGACGTCCTCCGCGTAAGCGCACACAGCGGTCCACGCAACGTTGCTTGTTTAATGGCTCCTCCATGTGTTCCGAGACGACGACGCAGATAGTTAGCGCGGGTGAAAGACCAGAAGCGCCGATGGAAAGATACCTTCAGCACATAAATATCTGCCTTAAATCCCGAGACACTCGGAGAGCGAAAGGGTGGCTTGCACTGTTCTCGGCTTTCGTGTAATCCGACGTTCTGTATACCCTTCAGTTTTCCGCTCCTCGGCCGTGTGGCAGATATCTTTTTTTTCTTTCTTCCGATTCATTTCTTCCCGTTTCCTGCACATCGAAGTGAGCCCAGCTGTTTCCCACACGTTTCTCTTTCCTTTCCCGCTCTTTGTTCCTCGCCTGTGTAGGGTTCAATGAACCGCGTCCGCGGAGCATTCAGTAGTCGCTTCTACAGAGCCCGCGGAACGATGAACACCCACGCACAGCGCCGACGGAGCGCTAATATTTCCGCAATGCCCGAGAGAGACTAAGCTGGCGTAACCTTACAGCGACCCGGCCTGTCTCCTCCTTCACTGCCGGTCAATGAGCGTGGGAAGAACTATTATACGTGTTCGCGATTTCGTGCTAGCTTTGCGTTCAGGGGCGTTAACCCGAGCACGATGCCAAGTTTTGACTCGCAGCCTATTCTGAGTCTTCACGCTCCCTCGATTTGCACGCCCAGAGCTGCCTGTTTTTATCTCTGACGAACCGTGCATGAGCCTTCGTACAGTCTGAACCACTGTCTGTTCCCTTCGTATGAATGCAACAAGATGGCACTTCGCACTTGCTAGGATTTAGGTGACTTGTTTCTTGACTGCTCTATGCAACAACATATACCAGTTCGTGTTTCTTATTGTTATGTCTTTCATCGTTTAACGTTTTTACTCGCTTCTGCGCCCTTGTCACATAATCTGAAGTTGAGCAGCTTTCAGACGTGCGTTGTCTAAACAAGATAGTTAGGGATCGCACTAAGAACAGATGGGTTAGTGTTACGCCAGTAAAACCTCTAGATGCTAAATTCCTTTTGCTTCCCGTTATTTATGTGTGTGTGCATGTGCATGTGTGTGTTTGTGTGTGTGTATGTGTGCGCGCCTGTGTGTTTGTTTGAGTTATCTCTCTCTGTATTTCTCCGCAATAAAGTTGCAGTATTTCGGTGACATTATGAGAAAATTCAGGGCTCCCTTGAGAAAAGAATGTGACACTGAGTTCTTAACGAGCAAAATGAATGGGTCTGCAGAGGACCTGAACTGTAACTGTACTGAAAGTAACTGAACTGTACTATGCAGATAACTATTGTTAAGTTAAGCGGCCGGTGTGCAGCTAAGCAAGAAAGGCAACACTCGCTTGCTTTGATGGGTAGAGTCGTATATAGAACCTAATAAGTTTGACGACTAGACATCAGTACACTATATCTGGCTGCTAACTAGCTCCCCTGGAAACCTTGGTTGTATTACGTTCTTACTGCAGGAGTGTTAAGTAGATGGCGCTGACACATTCCTTGCAACAGAAGTCCTGGTTTTATGTGAAACGGAAGACTGCGTTCTGTGGCGATCGCCGCTCGGCTATAAGCGTTCTAGAACTCGGTATGAATTCACGACGTCTGATAATACGTAGCTGCGAACGCCGTTAGCGAGTCGTCGAGCAGTATTGTCGTTGAACAAAAGTGCTGTCTGACTACTCTGTTTAGATCCAGAAGCTGAATCAGTAGCCACTGAAGCAGTCTAGCGTAGGCAAGTATTCGAGGAAGGTCAGCTTGCCGAAAACCCTATGCACATGAAAAGAGGTGAACGATAAGCGACTGGATGGGCTTCAACTATGACGAATTCTCGCAACCTAACTTAAAAAAAAAACAACAAGAGGAACTGGAGCACTAGATGTACAGTCGTATTCAATATGAGTTGTAAAACAGTGTCCGTGGTCGACGCCGCTCCAGGATTCCCCAGTGGCGTCGAAAAGAAAAAGAAAGAAAGGAAGAAAAAAAAAGCTGTTTGATAAATGCCTCTAATTATAGGAAGGGTGTTTAGTTTTCTAATTGTTCGTATGTAGGTGCCGCAGTGAACTCTTCGAGCCCCTTCAAACACAAGTACTGTGTTGCAGCATATACTGAATGCAACTGTATGTGGTTCACAATAACAAAGCGCAGAAATGATACATACTGTAAGCAACCGCACTACACGTCTAGCCAACAATATTACAGCTTTCAAACTGCACTGCAATATAGGCACAACGAATAAAAAAAAACAGGAAAAGAAGAAAAGATAAGAAAACGAAAAAGAAAAAAAAACACGGTGCGAGAGGGAGTTCAGAAAAAAAAAATCGTAAGTTCAGAACAACTGTTTCATGGCGGCAATGCAACAAGGCCAGCGAGCTTCTTGTTAATTCAGCCGTCGTCGGATGACGGATTTTGCAGAGAATGAATAAATAAAAAAAAGCTGGAGCTGCAACCGGTTTGCCTATCGTGCAGCCCGAACAGTTTGCCTGCAGCTGCAAAGAGCGCAGGTCGTCCGCGACGAGGTGGCCGAGAGGTTAAGGCGATGGACTGCTAATCCATTGGGCTCTGCCCGCGTGGGTTCGAATCCCATCCTCGTCGTAACTGTTTTCTTTTTTCTTTCCGCAAGCTTCATGTGAACGGGATTTCGCACTTCCGGCAACCTCACCCTGTTCGGACGGGGCGGCGGAGAGGTTAAATCGATAAACGGCAAATCCGTTGGGCGACAAGCGTAGGTGCACATCGCTGTGTGTGTGTTTTTTTTTAACTCTTCTTTTCTTTTTCCCCCTTTCTTTCGTCTTTTCCTTTCCTGTTCTATTTTTCTTTCTTACTTCTTTTGCGAAGTTCTAAACTTCATGTGAACGGACTTCTTTCTTTTCCGGAAGGGTCTGCCCGTCCGGACGAGGTGACAGAGAGGTTAATGCGATGTAGAGCTAATCCATCGGTCGCAGTCACAGGTAAGCGGCACACTTCTTCCTGCCAACCACAAAATCAGCGCGCACAGCAAGGTAGGCGCTCTTGAATACAGCACCGAAAAATGAAAAGAAAAGCACACGAGAAAAACAAAGGACGTACTATGCTATTTCATGCATCCGCCTGTATTAACTCGCCCAGCAATCCGTTCACCCCGGGTTAAACAAAGGCGCACGACCCACGCGCGCGTTGACTTTTCATCAACTGTATAGCGCATACCAAGCAAGCGGCACACCGCACGCATTTCCTCATGCGTGGTCTCAACAGGTATACACGGCAAAGCTGCTTTCATTTTCCGCATTTCCTCGGAGTCCTCAGCTTTTTTGGCTTCACCGTTCTTCTTTCAAGGCAAACAATTAAGAAGACGCGCATTTCTCAGCTGAAGTGAATACAAAGGCAGCCGAGTGATTTCATACTTCAACCTAATCGGCCATTGCGTAGTGTAAGGTATATATAGTAATACACTAGAGAACTAAACGCTGCTACACTAATGACACGATTGTACAGTCACCTAAACTTCACCTGATCGCGGCTACCCAACTTTGCTGCAGCGAGATGTAACCCGAGCGGTAACCTGGGCGTGTAACCTGAAGCTCGAATAAAAGTACAATTAAAGAAAGAAACGGCGGGTGCGACGAAAAGAAACGAGAGTAACGCAATCCCGCAGGCGACATCCAGACAGGAAACAGAAGCCGATGGAAGACGGAGAAAACGGAAATCTTACCGGAGGCGCCGAAAATCGGGACAGCGCGCAATTAAAGTAGACATAAGTGCGCAGGAAATAATATCCGCTTCCTAGTTCCACCACGCGCGTCGGCTTGCCTTACTTTCCGCCGTTTCTTGGACCCTCGTCCGAGCTACAGGGCTGACCGAACACTCGCTCCCGTAGCCCAGCAGAAGCAACAAAACGCGCACTGTGTTTGCAGCTGCTCACACTGTGGTGTGCGAGCGAAGATGACAGAGTGGGAAAATCGTGCAAGCGAAGCAGGGTTTGTCGCAATATACAGACTAAAGGGCACACCACAAGCCACGAGGCAAACACGTTCAATTTTAAGGTCGCACGTTCAACACCTTATTTGACAAGGTGTGCACCGTGCCTTGAGAGGAATGCTATAAATAGAAATGCTTTATCATGTCCTTTTCGCAAATCGAAGGCTTTCTTTCTTCGCAAATCGAAGAGATCGTTAATCAGTTCTGTATCACAATATCCGGAATCAGTGTCTCGGCAGCGACCGCGGTTGCCAAATGGCTATGATTTGCTGCTGCTGCACCCGACTGTTTATGGTGTGGATGGTGACAATAATGTATATTTTACTGTAGTATGTTATTGTAACCTAGCTAGCATGTTGCCACATATCTACCTTATCTTGTAGAGTTACCTATGCCTGCGACAATCCCGTTCCCCTCAGTTCTCTGTTTTCCTTTACTGGGCGTTACTAGACGTTTCTACTAGGGTGCTTCGATGTCCGACTTCGCTACAGGGTCGAGACACAGCAATGTGTGGGCGCCATCGTGGTTCGAACGTTCCCGTTCGCTGGCACTGCCCGACGTGCAGCAATCGAGTGCTTTCGGTAAAATGCGCGGTAATTGGGCTCATTTAATCCCTTTTGACGGTAGGGCTCGCGCATATATTGTTAGTAACATAGAGGTGAGGCTTTATTTAACGTTAAATTTAAGCTAAGACGTTTGGTAGTTCCAAATCCAAAGCTATTTGGCTTGTTCATTTTCGTTTGCGCGGCACCAGTACTTACTTCTGTGCACTGAACCGCTGCTACTATTCTCTATCTTTATCTCCTACTTCGGCTTTCATCCTTTGCATAATTTCTCCTGTAAACACTTTCTGATTCATCTCCGCCGCGATTCTTTTCTGAGTGATTCACACACAACCAAGAGCCGCAACCGCCTACATGAGTGTAAAAAAGTTGCAGACCTTAGATTTCATTTTTGTAATTATCTATGCAGCGCTTCTAAGCAGTACTCGGTAGATAGCATCACCGCCACAATAGGGCTGAGGCGCTTTATTTTAGGTCTAATGCTGCTAATTTTTCGTTTATGAATCTCTAAACCAGATATTGGTATTTTTGGCAAAAAATGAAAACACCAGTGTACGTTGACGAGCATATATTTTTGTTGAACCGATCGAGTCGCACTGAATTGATGTCAGTTTACACTGAATTGGGATGGATTAAAATAAATCTGAAATGACTTAGGAAGACGGAACAAGTGGAGCTGTACAAACAACATGGTGATATACACAGACACATAATTACAAGAAAACAGAAAACACATTGCTAATCACAAACAAAAACTGCCATATCTACTCTTTCCGATTTGCAGCAGCTCAATCAGTTACACCAGAAAATACATGGTGCTTTTCACTTCAGGTTTCTGCCTGCAACGGTTTGGTATGGATACGACCGGAACAGTTCTCCCGATGCGTTCAACCAGAGCGTATAAATGCGAAGTCGAATGGAAACAAAGCGGCTTAGCAGCTTTTCAGTCGTCTCTGGATGTCTGAAACAAGAAATGTGTTGCACACCGAGATGTTTACTTGTGGCTGCTTTCAGACGGCTGACATCTTCCTTCTCACAAACGTGCTTGAAGACCCTTTCGCATTGAAACACAACGTTAAGAACCTCCCGTAGGTTGTATATAGAAAGTTATTATCACCTTTAACGTACCCCTTCAACTGAGTAAGTCTGTGCTCCTTGCTTGTCAGTCAGCAACATTTCAGTGCCGTCTCCACAAAGCTCCACAGCCGAAATTGTTGGCTTTAACAAGAACCCAGTCAAGTACACTAGGATGTCTCCCTCTATTGAGGGAACTCGTCAAGGTCTACATTTTTCTCGGTGCCGTCTTCGTTGCCTTCTGGTTCACCTGTGCTTTTGACTTGCTGTATTTATCCGGATAAGAAGTCTACCAAATAAGCACTGATCGTCCATGTTGTAGACAGACGTCTTTGGTAACTTCAAGAATTGGCTGAAATAAACTATTTTATGGACACTCTTTGAATCACATGAGCTCGGAACTGGTTTCCTGCTCCTAATGAAGTAGAAAAGGTTCTCTACACACTCCTGTACAAGCCTGCCAGTGAGTACAAACTTGCTGCCACATTCGTCTAGTAGTAAAACAAGGAGCTACATAACAACGTCCGTAGATATGAGGACCCCTGACTGTTACGAGGGAAGCGAAACATCCGTTGGCCTTACGCATTTGAAGTAGCACACTGTGGCACACAGCATCCTGTCATAGATTTCATTCAACAACTGATGTAATATTTTAAATGAAAAACCAACGCAATTACAGCACCGTCCCCGTGCTAGGCACTGCACCTCTCACAACGCAACGCCAGACACTTTCGAACCAACATGACTCCCCGCTAAGATACGGTGGCACGGCCGAGGTCAAGAGGTGTCTCCACCCTGAAAGCGACGGCGTTGGCATCGAGGCACCCTAGTTTCTACTAGTTTCTACGCGCTTGGGACGCACTCACGCGGCCAACAAAAGAAACGCCCATTTAGCAAAGTGCCCCGCAGCGGACCGAGGAGGTTTGCTTATACTCCTCACTTCATGAGCCCACATACATTGTGAACCCATTTTAACAATCTGTTTGCAAGTATCGTAGTGCTGAAACATCCTTGTAGAAATATTTTATAGTGAAAGGAAAGGCCGTCCCAGAAGTGGGCATTAAGTTTTAATGTGCCGCACTCAGAAATATAAATAAATAAATAAATAAATAAATAAATAAATAGACGGAACAACTGGTGTAGGTGTGCCCTATCAACTTGCAACGCCTTTTCCACGCGCAAATTGTAAATGGGATCACTTCGTTGATCTTTCTTTCTTTCTTTCTTTCTTTCTTTCTTTCTTTCTTTCTTTCTTTCTTTCTTTCTTTCTTTCTTTCTTTCTTCCTTTCTTTCTTCATGTGAATACCGTATTATATATTTTTGTTTTAGAGTAAACAAGGTATGACAACGCCCTGAATGCAAGAACACTTTGAGGATTTTCGCTATATGAAAAAAAAAAACGGGAGTGTCATTTCTTAAACACCACGCGAAAGCAATAATAAATAAGAATATAATTCGAAATACAAAGGAAAAAAAGATAATTTTTCGAAAATTTTGTTCCGGGCGAGTGAACTATCAACAAAGGCAGCAGAGCTTATTTCTGTGCCCCGAGACATGTTTACTCGCGCGCCTCCTGTCGACAGCAGTATGCATATAATGCCTCACTGCATAACGCGATAGCGAGCGAGTAACTTAAGCCCCGCCAAGGCGACCCGCGGCGTTCTTGAAGCGAGCGAAGGACCGTCGAAAAATGAATATAGAAACAAATAAGGCGATGTCGACGCGCAGCGGGAGCAACAACCACGTAAGCCAGAGTCAAAAACCTTCGACGCGGACATCTTGTTATTTCTTCCTTCAGGATCACAGTGTCGCCCCTCTTTTGCCCTTTCTATTGTACGGCGACCGCATAGTGAGGTCGTGGTGCTGGCTACGTTAATCCCTGCAAGGTGCGTGTCACAAAACAGCGATGTTTCTCGGTGTCGCTTGTACTCGACGACGGCTCTTTTCGCTCGCTTCCATCCCTACGCTCCGCGACGGGAGTTATATTTTTCTTGTTACATTTAGTACCGGGCAGTGATACGGCACCCGAGGTGGCTTCCATTGATGGCGGATGAATGGAGGCGTAGTAGCGTGTTGAATCAGCATTGTCAGTGACCATAGCTAGTTGCCCGTGAAGGGCTAAAGAGCTCTTAACAACTCTAGTTGGTCGTCGAAGCGTTTGTGCACCTGTTTCGCGTTTACAATGTTGCTAAACAATGCCATTGAGGCGTTTCGCGAAAGTTATAAATGCACCGTATATGACATTTGCGTAGAAAAAATGAAAACAAGCGAAAGTAAAACAGGAGAGCGAAACATCGAGAGCAGTAACCGCAGCTGACGACCGCACCTTGTTCAGCGCCTATGTGGAAATGTAGGAATGCCAAACAGACGAGCGCCCGGTTTGCTACCCTAACTGGGAGTAAGGGAAAGGGACATAGATCCGGCGCACATGGCTGCACGAATAATGCATGAAGTGAGCGTATACGCAGATGCAGACATACATGAACACGCTAGCCCTGCAGAGCCGTGAGTTACCCGTTGCAGGCGTCCAGAAATAGGCTAATGCGAAGAACAGCTAGTTCACTCACAAAAAATCGTGTTGAAAAACAAACCCTAGGACACATTAACGGAAGGAGAAAACTAGGAATTAGGGCCGTTTTATGACGATTCATTATGCCTGTTTCGTTTCTTTTTTTTTTCGTTTATTTCTTGCCCTGTGTCTGCTCACTTGCAGTCATCACCATTATGATAGAGAAAAGGGGCTAAGGGTGAATGCCGGTCCTAAAGCGTTGAACCTATAGAAAAATTAGACACCCGTGGTTATAAAGTGCATTTGAGTACACGGTGCAATCAATAATGCAGACTGCACCAGCTGCCTGCCACATTTCCAACTATATTCAAATAGATCAGTCATTTACGCGTATGGAGGCTTATGCAGTTCGAAAGCCGCAGGAGAAAAACAAAAGATAATGTAACTGTTGCAGTACGAGATATGGTGTGCGAGAGAGAGACGCGGACAGGCATTCGGGACAAACAAAGTAATGTCGGAGATTCCAAATCAAACACGAAATGAAGAACTTACGGGAAGAACCACAAATGGTGTCTCGAAGAGTTGGGCATGCTTCCCGTTGCTAGGACCACAAAGGGGACTTCTTCCAGTAAATGCTTCATTTCGTGTTCCATTTGGAATCTCCGGCATTACCTCGTTTGTCCCGAATGCCTGTCCGCGCCTCTCTCTCGCACATCATATCTCGTACTGCAAACAGTTGTCTCGCGAGGCCTTTATCCTGCCAGCCGTCGCACTTTTCCCATGGCGAAGTTGGTTTTAGCGTTACTATCCGGAGAGTCAAACAAGCTCCATGCACGAAGCTGGCTAAGCTGTACATTTTAGCTTCTTTTCCTTGAAGACTTATTCATATTTTGTTTACTTACTGCAACACCTATTGTTGCTGTCTCAACAATGGTGACAATCATTGTGCGTCCCACTGGTGGTTTTCAACACTTTCTAAAGGTGCTTAGTATATATATATATATATATATATATATATATATATATATATATATATATATATATATATATATATATATATATATATATATATATATATATATATATGCGAAATGGTATCCAAATCCAAGATGCGCTGTCTTGCCTGTATACGGTGTACGTGCCTGCCGCTTGTTGCTCGTGTGGACAGCTCTGTGCCTCCACGTGTGAGCCGAACTGAGCCCTTATTATAAAAGCTCCCGCCCTCGTAAAGCCGTTAATTCCCAAATTCCACCTGCAATAACAGTGCGAGAACATCGTTCGCATGGTACAAAGCCCGGTTCTACTTTGCCGCTCCTGACGGATTAGCCGGTCTCTCATCTACGTTCGTGGGAAAGCGCCGCTACATTAAACCTCTCCCCACTCCCACTCTACATACGGCCTTTATTATTATTATTTCTTTTTCACCAAGCGCGGCTGTGGAATTGAGCAGCAAAGGGCGCAGAGCCCGAACCAGCCAGCTGCAGTTTGCTAAACACAACGGCCAGACCGTGCTCGGCTCAGTGGTGCCGACAAGTTAAGCCGACACGACCGCCGAAGGACGGCGAAAAAGGATTAAGCGTCTTCCGCCTGGACTTGGCTCGCAGAAGCGAATCGTCTCACAGCTTGAATACGTGATGGCCGTCACAGTGGGCCGACGCGGAGACGCAAAGTATAGCTGGGCCCGGCTGAATGAATGTACGTCAGGTCTTGGCGGTGTTTTAGAGAGGGAAGTCGAGTGCTTAGTATAAATGGAGAAGTTTGTTCGACAAGGAGCCGGCAGGTCCAAAACTTTGAATGAATCTTAAGAGTAAAGAAGAAGCAAAGAAACCGAATTAAAAGCAAGGAGAAAACAAACATACACTTCAATAAACTGACGGCACCTTGTGTGTGTCGTGTTTGATGCATTCTGTATAGACGGTACACTTAGTAGTACATGCGCGCGCCCTTATGTTGTGATGGAATATAATATAAGAACGTAGGCCACCTCATACAAGCAACTGACCCTTGCGTGCACACCTTCGCAATAATGGAAGCGCCAACATGTCGTACCCCCTGTGTGCTGCAGTTCCCGTGGCGCTCCTGACGCTCCGGGCATCTGGATGGTGAGTATACGAGAGTTCTTTTCATCCTCGAGGGCGTTAGAGCTTACGATATACCGCAGGAATTCCACGAAAAAAAGCTTGTAGTCAGCATTGTTGGTACAAGCAACGTAGTCCGTATACGTTTGGCAAAGAATGTGCATATTGCGTTCCCTTTGTGTGCTACATGTTACATAAACATCGTACGCATGCACCGCACCGATTAGTCTAAATCCCCGGCATAACATAGACCACGCACTGTTGAAGCGAAATATAATCGGTGAACTAGCTGAAATGTTGAGCCAAAATAAAGTTGGTTCCTTGTCGCAGTAATGTCTGTTGGGCTTCAATGAGTGCGATCACTGCGAATAACCAGTGCATCGCGTATGTGCTACGGTGTAGTTTGTGCTGCAGTTTGAGCGACGTCTATCAGTCCATCGGCGCTAAACAAACTATACTTTATTTGATGCAGGCATTCCGCCTGTATCGGTGGCAGGGAGCTGCGACCAAAGCCCCACTATATTCGTTCAGTCCCTTCTAATCTTCCTACGAGCTTTGGAGAGGAGCACCGACCAGCTCCATCGTCGAATATCGGCGCCTGCTGGTGTTGAAGGCCGTAGAAGCAGGAAGTGCTCAAGGAGTCCTAGACTGAAGGCTTCTCCTCATTGCTTTGTCGCGATAAAAATGTTTATTTTCTCTCTCTCTCTCTCTCTCTCTCTCACCTAACCATCGCCATCATCATTTGGCGCTGTTCCATATACTTGTATGAGGTGCAGGCATTCGCCTGCAGATAGATACGTCGTGTAGCACTTGTGCCGTTTCAAATATCTTCACTGACAGAAATGGAAGCCGCCAGCCGTTGCCTTCATTCTGCACGGATCAGAGTCTCGGGCCCGTGACTACGTCGGCTGCGCGTAATTCGGGGGATTACAGCATTTCTGCAATGAGAACAGGCTTAAAGTTTGCGTTATGTAATGGTGCATCATTTATTAATGGCACTGACATCTGCATAAGAGACCTGAAACGCTTCAGTTCTTTCTGGCAAAAGCACAAAGGTCGCAAAGGAAAGAACCACATCCGCGGTGCTTGCATGCTTCTCTTCTTCTTCTGCTGTTTCTTTCTCCCTTCATTAATGTTTTTCTTTTTTGCAGCGTGCCTCTTTCCTTGTCCCTTGTTGTGTCGTTGCCAAAAATGTGAAGCCCAGCTTACGCAACTTGCAGACGTCCGGCACGACAGGCTTAAAAACGCAAGGCCCGGAACGTGGATTTTGGCGCTGTGCTTCGTCCATGTATCAGCTTCTTCAGCCACGTGCCACTGCGGTGGCGTCGTTAGAGAGAGAGAGAGAAGCATAGGGGGAGATAGCGGATGACATTTATAAACAGTAGAAATACCAGCTGATCCACAGGGCAGACTTGCTACGCCACTCGAAGGGTGAAAGGTCAGCCGAGGTCCACGCGGAGCAAAGTCATTCAAGCGGGTGCAAGTGCACAGCCGCAAAGCAGGAATGACTTCTCATAATTGCTTATTGTTTTTTTTTCCGAATAGCTTTTCATCACTGACCAGCTTATCGGTGAATGTCGCCATTAGCCACAGCCCGTTATTACGGTGTCAATTTTACGTAAAGACGGGCTGACGAAGTCATAGAATCTTAGTGAAGCCTTCAACATAGCTTTCAATCCCAAAATAACTCGGAAGTACGTTAGTGGCGCGCACCTCGCAGCAAGCTACGGTCAGCATTAGCAATTAGACTAAGGGATCAATTAACACACCTACACAAGCATAGGCTTTGTGTCAAGCGTCCTGCCTATATAACGGGCGTTCAAAATTGAGCTCTATGGTTTTCTTAAAATTAGGCACTGGGTGTCACGCGAGGACCACCTGTGCAAATAAGTTATGTGGCCAGGGGGACACAAAGTGAGATGATAATTATCGCTGTCAGCAGTCCAATTAACTAAAATTGAACAATTAACTTTTTGCTGACTGCCCCGTTGACAGACTAAACGCCGCATGCAACAGCCGCGTCACATCAGGGAGGAGCTTTGCGCCGATTCTAACTCTCTTGCATGCGTAATGATGCCAGCGACAATTAAAATTTGGAGTCGGATATCTCCGAGCACAGACACGCTAGAAGAATTCTTCCAAATGATAATGTGTAGAAACACGGATGCCTCAAGTTTCAAATACAAGCATGCCCACTTACAGCAGCCAACAACAACAAAATAATAGTAATTTTCTCTCTGTGTCTTGGTGTAAAGCGGCGTCCATTTCTGTGGCAGCACTCCTGATGCGGAGGCCTGCACCGCGCGCAGCGCAACTTTCTCGGATTTGTGTGCTGGCCCAACAACGCCTCCTCGGACTCCGCGAGCAACGCCTTTCAAAGCGTGTCACCGACCGGCATCGCGCCCTCGTATACAAGCACGGCCCAGCTGCGCGTTGTTTGCCGCCGCTCCCCATACAAAGTTCAGCGCAATCGTTCGCACAGTCGTTCGCAATGCGTTTCTCGACCGTAGCCGTCACGGTATGTGTCACGGAACTCGGCTTCAATGGTACTCGCACGAGGTCTGTCGTTGTTGCTTCTCTGTCGCTGTTTTTTTCTTCTTCTTTTATTGCCCTACTCGCACAACGCGTGTATAACGGGTGGCGCGTTACGCCTAATCCTTCCATCTGCTCCGTCTTCCATCTGTAACTTGACTTTCGTCATCGAAATCACTCATTCAATTCGTTCATCACAACGACCTACAAAATGTGGACCCACAAACGTGGAACGAGCGGGACGAACATTTTCGATGTACGATGCGAAAGATAAAGGTCAGCGCAGCCTGGTCATTTGTCCTGGTGCATTTGTTAACATTTGTCTCAGTGGCTCGAAACAGTTTTCCCCCTTTTCACTTCGCTCACTGCAGTGTGCAAAGGAGCAAAACAATTTGACTACAATTTCCTGCGCACGAATTACCCTTACTGTTCCCTTTCCCCATCTCGCGTCGTAATCGAGAACAATAGCGCTCAGTAAAGATGCCCAGCGCACACCAACAGCACTTGCGAATCGAAAATCCTTCGTCCCATTGACGCAACTTTTGAGCAGACCTCGTGCAATTCACGCGCACGCGAGATCTTCCTGATCGACCAAAACCTCGGTGGTTTAGGTAGCGCTCGAAATGTGGCAGCACTCTAATTGGAGCAAATGCGATTAGCTGATAAATCGAAAAAGAAAGAGAGAGAGAGAGAGAGAAGAAAGGCATACAGGCCAACGAGACATATTTCCGGTTTGCTATGGCCCAAAGAGGACGAAAGGAGGGAAGAGATGATTAAAATTGAACACCGCAATATTTTCACACTTCCGGCAAACTAGACAGCATGCTCGACAGGTTCGAAGCAGTAATAATTAAGGCTATTTGTGGTTAAGAGCTAGAATGAAGAAAGAAAAGTGGAATTTTGAAAAGCGAATTTCTGTGCAGTGTTATATTACTCTTCAGAGCCAGACCTCACAAAATTTATAGGCCGTGCCAAGCCAGTGCCGACCCGCCTACGAACGCTGCAATTGCCGTTCTTTGCTCAGGATACCCTGCACATGATTGATTGATTGATTGATTGATTGATTGATTGATTGATTGATTGATTGATTGATTGATTGACATTGGACATGCTGGTAATAAGTATGTCGCTGGCCTCTACACAACAGCAACTGAAATTTTTGATGCGCAAAGAGCGAGTATAGTGAATTTGAAGCACTTAGCCATTCGGAAAAGGGAGAGAGCTAATCCATCCTAAACAATCAGCGAAAGAAACCAGGGAACACGGGTTTGTCTTGAAGTTCTTGTTTTGCTTGTTTATCATCATCAGCAGCAGCATAATTATCACCATTATTATTATTATTATTATTATTATTATTATTATTATTATTATTATTATTATTATTATTATTATTATTATTATTATTATTATTATTATTTACTTTGACCAACGGATTTGACTTTTTCTGTCTTTCTCATAGTAGATCATTCCGGCTTTTCGCAAGCACTTCAAAACTTCACAGCCATCACGCCCGGAGATGGTATAAACGCGCGTGAAATAAACGTAACGCTATTGCTTTAACGATAGTCGTAGCGCTAACCGGCCAGTCTACACTGACCAGATCCAAGAGAACAATATGGCAGTACAGAAAGCACCCTGTCGACTGGCTGCCGTTCGAAGAATCCAAAGCATGCCCGACACTGCTGTATCATCGGCTGGAATTCTCCGATTCGTTCTCTCCGTCTGCAGTCCGTGCGCCTTTCTCTTCCTCCGCGATAGCAGGAGAGGATGCCATCACGCTGAGGACGTCGCGCCGTCACTGACAGGAGCAACAAATAAACCTTACAAAAAAATATGGTTGAAAGAAGAGGAGGGGGGTGGAGTGGGGAGCACGGGCGGCGTGGAAGGAGAAGGCCTATAGCATAAGATAGAGACAGCACGACAATCCGATTCGGGTCGGCAACTGTGCCATGGTCGGCGTGCCACGTCCGTCGCTCATCGTCAATTGTGGCCGCGGAACCCGCAGTAACGGGATTCCCGCACGCCGCCAGAGGCGAGGTCGTCCGTCACCGCAGCGCCCGCATCTGAAACGTGCGAAGGTGCGTCGTCCAGCACGTGCGTCCGTGGTCCGCGAAACAGGCGCCGTGAACGCTGAATCAGCTGCCGCTTGTGCACAAAAAGTGATCAGAACGGCCGTGGAAAGAGCACTAACGGCAGATGACATGTAGCTAATGCTAATGTGGTAATTACAGGGGGGACTTACGAGGGCGGTGGGGCGAATTGTTTGCTGCGGACACCGTGACTCTCACGCTCTAAGCGTGTAGCTTATGAAGAGTGCTGCTGGCGAACACCGGTCTTTTGAAGAGTCTGACATCTGCGTTTCCTTGCATTCGGGCACATAAGTTAACACACACGCACGCACGCACGCACGCAAACACACACACACACACACACACACACACACACACACACACACACACACACACACACACACATACACGCACACACACACACACACAAACACACACACACACACACACAAACACAAACGCGCGCGCGCGCGCGCGCCCCGTCAGTCGTGCCTATAGCGTACCGCCTGTGTCATGCAAGATGCGATGGAAAACATACCAATACACTCTGAGGCAACGCGATATGTGTAAATAATATGAAGAGTCAAGATACTCACTGTAGCTCAACCTTCTTTAGTTAGCAAACACCACCCCCCACGCCGTCGTACGTGTATACACTCGAAGCGCCAACGCAAGGAAGACAATACCCGCAATCGTTGTCCCAATCTCTCACCGGACCGGTTTCCGTTTGTGTGGCATCGACAGGCAGGCGCCTTTCAGCCCTCCCCTACTCCATGAGCCACCACTATTGTATCGGTTACCGTACAAGGACCTTCCATGCTTTTGCGGCAGAAAAGTCTCGCACACTCATATGCGCACAGCAGCAACAGCTGTTTGGCCGCGTGGCCTAACCCGCCGACTATATCGACGGAGCTAGCATGCTGTATTATCTCGGGCGCTCGGAAAATCACATAACGCGTTCTGCCACTTCCGAGGAGACTGGTTTCAACGTAGCCACGCGCGACCAACAGGCTGGCACAATGCAAACGTGCCTGTCTTTGTCTTCTGTAGAATAATACGACCACAGGCTCATTTTGAACTAAATGTTCAATCTGTCCGCGATACTCGTGACACGTTATGCACTGGAGCACTAGCTCTGCAGTTTAATTTTTTTTCTTTCTATAACTAGCCTATATCGTACACAACACAGCTATATTCAACTTATCGCGTCGCTCAGGAAATAACATAAACCAAGAGCGGCAGGTTAGCCTCAATTTGTCCCTTTGTATCCCCATGCCTTTCGTCCCATCTCTTTCAACTGCGGTCTTAAAAACAGCACCTTACGGCGACCTATTTGCATTGCACGCAGCAGCGTCGAGGCTTCAGAGCAGTGAAACAAACAGCACTTGAAGGTATTGTTAGCTATCCCTTTCTTTTCTCCTCCAAACTACGCTCTGGACTGTAAATGTGCAGGGATGTCAAGTTGTGTGCCACGGCAATCTGGCTTCTATGTATCCATGGTCCAATGAGTCCAGCTACTTCTCACTTTATTTGGATTCATATTCCTTTTGTGTCGTTTGCGGCACAGTGCGCAGAAGGTTACGCTGAGTAAGCAATAGACGTTTCCTTACAACTTGTGTAGGAGACCATAAGCAAACAATGGAAAGAGAATTGACAGAACGAAGTAAACCTTTGCTGTCAGTGTGAGGCAATGAAAGAAAGGTTAAGGTATAATATAAGCAGGAGTACTATCGGTGCGCAAAAATTCTCGCGATTCGAGATAAGCGGGAAATCTTAAACCGGACGCAAAGTGCAGGAAAGCAACCTGGAATCGAATACTGAAGTCAGGTTCATAACTCCGAAATATACAGCAATTCGTGCGAAGCGAGAGCTACGTTCTCGCGCCAGGGGTGGGCGCGAGAATTCAACGCAAATTCGGCGATAACCTAACGTTTAGCGCCTATAGTACACGCGTGTGCCATCAATGCATAGCATTTACAACCCACAGCACGTGATACCGCGGTGGCATAATGGGCGCGTGGAGGGCTTCTGCAGGGTCGCCGGTCCTGTTCCGTGAGCACTATAGAGCCCGACGACAAGTAACTCCCAAGCTTTTACAAGCCATGCGTGTTGTTTTAAGTCTTAACATCTGAGGCCCCGAAAAAAGAAAGAATAAACAATTGCAAGTACGTTTTTTTTTGCATTATCGTAACATTCCGACCCTAAAACCCCAGCTTGGTTATTCAAGACTGGGCTTCGCGCTTCCCCACTTTGTGTTTTCTGTGGTGACATTGGCGACATCGAACATTTCATTTGGCTATGCCCTCAATTTGACACAGAAAGAAAAGTGATGGTCGACAACCTACAAAAAAGCGGTTTCCCGCACAGGACCTACGAAGACGTTGTTTTCCCCAGAGGGCCCGCGGCATTCAGGAAGAGAGCGCAACGACTGCTGATAGCCTTCCTGCGAGACACGGGGCTCATCGACACCTGCTGACACACCACTGATCTCAACTCGAAGGAGGATCAGGCGGAACAATTGCCGGCTATGTATGCCAGGCTAACCCCGCCTGCTTCAACATCACCACCACCACCACCACCAGCATCTCGTGCTTCACAACTGTTGTAAGTCAGCTGGCATTCTTTTTACTTCATCTCTCAGTGCACATACGCTCTACTTATAAACGCTAACGACAGCGTTATACGCAGGAGTGAGAACAACGTCAACACTTCGTAGGTCTCGCCTTTCGAAAAAGAAACGCATTAAAAACCGATAATCTTCGCCGGCCCTGTCTCTCCTCTCTTCACGGTGACAGAAGGTCGGACTGTTGGTTTAATGACGGCATGTAACATTGGCGTCTGGCTCGAAATAAAGCTCTTAATTGTGCCGTCGATATAGGCCAAGGCTATCTCGAAGCCGGAGCACAATGCGCCGAAACTCTTGAATGCGCACTCTTTATGCGCGATTAAAAGGGGCGAAAGCAATAGCCTTGAGCGGACTTGACGAGAAGCTATCCGCCTCCAGATACAGGTAATCAACACCTCGCAATGTCGTAACGGCGGTTCTTATTTCACAGATCAAATACAGGCATACCTATAGGGCGGTCTGTTCGCGTTCATTCCCTCAAGGACAGAGGTTTGGTCGCGCTAATGTGCTAAGCTCTTCTACGTTGCATATTCGGTTAACTATCATTGCCGGCGCATCATCTTAGGTCCGACTGAAGATGTTAACAACGCAGCCATTTGATGATGACGTTGCTGTTGCTGATGATACGAAGATCGTGTTTGAAACGGAGTGGTAGCACATACCACCGCGATGGTAGATATTATTGTTTTTGTGTAAATTAATCTGCAAGTATGTTCATGCTTTAATTAAGATTGTAGAAAATAAGTTCTCATCATATCCTGCTTCCAGTGCCTTTGCGTCACCAATATTTCGACCACCTTCTACGTTTCTACTTTTCTACTGTTGTCATTAATTAAGGCCAGCTTGACCACATTCATATTTATCGCTGGATGGGTACTGTGAAATTTTCACAGGCCTTTCTTGATGACTTCTGCACAATTTACACACTTTACTTCGACGTTCGACGTTAACGGAATACTGCGGCAGGTTGTTTACAAGACTGATGCATGTGTTAAGAATTGGTAGCGACCGTCGCGCGTTTCTAGCTGCAACCATGGTTGGGGGCCCGGCGACGCACGAAGAGGGAGCCGGCGAACGGACGAGGGGGCGCCCCGCTGGGCTGGTGTCCCGACCGGCGCCTCGACCCGCAACCTGATCCGTGCCCCGCGTTTTCGGCGGACCGCCTGCTGGGCGCAAATGGCCGGCGCTTCCGAGAAGGACGAAGGCGTCAGTGCGGCCAACGGACAACTTAGATTTTGTATTTTCTTTTCTCTTCTTTTCTAGTCACTGCGATGTCTTTTGTAAAATAAACGTTCAGTCTTGAAGCGAACCCCGACGAGTGAGAATCGTTCCTTCGAGGCTCCTGCGTGCGCGGCCGCTGTATACGCCGCCGCCCGGAAGCAGTCTCACGCAGCAGTTCAGTTTTGTTGTAGTCGCACTCGCGAAGTGACCTCCACAGAGCGTTGGTCGTAGCCCTTTAATTATTCTACAGCATGATCGATCTGGGCGTATATAAACGCACTTTGAGTCTGCTCATATGAATATTGTTCAGTGGAAAATGCGCGTTTTCTTGAATCACCTAAATATTACATTATTCTGAGTGCAATGAACTCACTGAATTTTGTTATTTTCAGTTACGTCTTCATTTCCAACCACCTTTCCTTGCTTCGCTTGTGCTTGATTGTGAATACATGTTTGGTATTCTTTACATGAATTTCGTTATTTCACCAGTTTGGCTCCTTATTGTGATATTTATGCAAATATGCGGTTCTGACATGCATCGTTGGAATATATATTTCCGAAAGCATCGCTTGGTGGCATAAAAAGTGCGATCACCGCTACGTGCCTCACCGCGCCTGCGAAGCACGCTCAGCTCCTTCTTTCCCATTTTCATCTCCTTTCTCGGCGTACTTTACACCTCCTGCTCATTCCTCCACATAAGTGAAACCAATCGGACCCATGGTTTCGTTAACCTCCATGTCGTTGCTGTGATTTATCCATCCATCCATCCATCCATTCATCCATCCATCCATCCATCCATCCATCCATCCATCCATCCATCCATCCATCCATCCATCCATCCATCCATCCATCCATCCATCCATCCATCCATCCATCCATCCATCCCTCCATCTATCCATCCATCCATCCATCCACCCATCCAACCATCCACCCACTTACCACCCATCCATCCACCCATCCACCCATCCACCCAGCTTATAATAGTGATCTATAATGATCAACAACGGCACGAATCATGAAACAATATCCTTCAAATCAAAAGTGTACGAAGCATGCATACTGCCCGCACTTGTGTTATTACATTAGTATGGAGCCGTAACTTGGAGGACAACAAAGAAATCTGTGAAGGGTCTAAGAACCACAAGGACCATGCAACACACAGCTAAGCAGACACTCGCAGACATAAAGCTATAATAGAAAGGAATAGATGACAGCGTAGACTGGAAAGCAAACGGGAATAGTTGATACTCCAGTTGACATCAAGAAAAATAATAAGATTTGAGGAAGTTACGTAATGTGCAGAACAGAAAAGTGCTGGCATCTTGGAGTAACATATTGGATACAAATCAAAGGGAAATCGTGTCATTGATGGCAGTGGAGGACAAGATGGAGTGATAACCTTATGAAATTTACAAGCATATAAAATACAGTTGGCTGACGAAGTACAAAAGGGAACTGTGGCTCCCTAGAACCTGGGAACATTCAGTCTGCGCTGCAGTGGATCTAAACAGCCTGATTATGGTGAAGATAACAATGATCCCCTCTGGTCGACCTCACTGCACCGACTGTAACTTGTAACAGCTATACTAGAAATGACAATGGGGCTACTTGGCTGAAAAGCATAATTTTAACGGCAGCGTATAAACCACACACGTACAGAGAAGAAGGGCTGTGTTTTCGTGTGGTCCTTCTTCTTGTACGTGTGTGGCTGCGTTGTTGCCGTTGAAATTATGAGTGCCAACTTTGCTCGCCCATTCATGTTGTGACTGAAGTAGAGTAGTCGAAAGCAGACCGCTTCGAAGAACGCCGAATCCGCTCCAAACAAAGCCTGCCCACGTCTCTCCAGGCACGATGCCGTGGATGTCGGAAGGGCCCGGACTTCCTCCCAGGAGAGCGATGGGGTCTCAGCGTGGTGTCACGGTTGGCGGCCAGCGGCGTTCTCTCGATCCCCCGCTGCCACTCTCGGTTCATTTACGCGAGAGGCCACGCACTGCGGCCTCTGCGGCGACCGCGCCGGGTCTAGCCGGGTCACGGACGCAGCGCCCCCACGCAGGCAGTCAAGGCAACGCGCGACTAGTATAAGCAGTGCGGAGGAGAGACGACCGCTCAGGGACACGCGTGCCAGCGACTAGCGCAGAATGGAAGACCGGGCAAAGAGAAACGGGGTGCACGGTTCGGAGGGAGGTGGAAGGGGCGCAAATAATGCCCGAGACGAACCACGTTCGCTGGTAGAGCACGACGCCGGCGAGCACGGTCGTTAAGCCTGTTTGTCGCTGCTCTTGTTTCGTCTACGTAGGATGCGAGAGCAGATGCTCGAGCGTGAAAGACGCGCTTCATGGTCCTTGTCGTACGAAAGAGTACGAAAAGAAAGGTACAGTCGTTATAGAAGCTCCAGAAGCGTTGTAGGTGCGCACAATACGGTCGCGAATACGAGCCTGTCTGAACCAAAGGAAGCAGGACGCTGTGAGATGAACGGATCGATTGACGCACTTCCGGTTGACACTACTTTCATATCTTGCTGTGGTCGAGTATACTGACAGCGTCGGAAGAGGGAATGTCGTAGAATCGCAAAATACGCGTCAATGCAGTTAGCACGATGAGGAGGAGGAGGAGGAGGAGGAGGAGGAGGAGGAGAGAAATATAGAAAAGGTATAGGGATGTCAACCAGACGCGCGTCCGGTTTGCTACCTTAGGCAGGGGAAGGGAATAAGGGATAAAAGATCACACAGAAGCTCCTCTAGGAGTTGTCTAAGTATGCGCAAGTGCCCCTTGCTCATCTTCACGCAGCCCGGTGTCGTTAACAATGTTATGAAACTTCATTCGACAAGTATAAACGATAGCGCTGCGGTGACAAGGACAGCTGCGGACGGCGGCGTGAGGTGGATTGATGACGCGTGCAAACCACTCCAGGTGGCGGTGCCAGGTGCGCCAATGACGTTCCGATCATTATAAGCCATTATCGCTCTTTAGCGCCTTATCCATCCGCGTCGAACCATTATCAGTTGTGAACAATCATACTCCGGTGGCGGCTGTGTATGGCGCAGCCGCGCGAGCCCTATCTTGAAAACGATCTGCGATGGGGGCAGATTCAGATTCAGATTTATTGGTTCCAAAAACGTAAGTAATTACATGACAAATATACAGACGAGGGTCCCAAAGTGAAAGAACTGTAGTGGGACCCTCGGTTAATAATAACAACATTGATGGTGACATCATTGATGGTGAGCGTATTATAAACAACATCTACAGATCAAATACATCATTAGACATGTCATTTACAATCAAACACGAAAAAGCAGGTTATAAAAGAAAGTCGGAAAAAAGCATGGGTGAAATACAAGAAATGACATGTGAGATAAAAGTCAAAGGTACACCGCCAGATCGTAGTTAAGTTATCGCAGGAAATTATGCTTAAGGTGATTTTTAAAAATTGCAAGAGAAGTACAGGATTTTATGATTGATGGTAATTCATTCCAAAGAGAAATTGCAGCGAAGGAAGATGTCTTTTGTCGTAGTTGGTATGAACCATGGGTAATAAGAAATTGTTGTTTGTCAGAGTGCGCCGAATGCTGATAGCTTCGTGTGCGCTGTGTTCTCGCCGCTTACTTTGCGCTGAAGCGACACGGGCCCTATTTTGAAGTCTATCTGCGATGGAAACACAGTGCGCCGAGCGCTGATGGCTTCGTGTGCGCTGCGTTCTCGCCACTTAGATCGCGTTGAAGCGAGAGGCAGCACGAACGTCCATTCACTCGCTGCTGCGGGCCCTATCTTGAAAGCCTTAGGCGACGGACGGACGGACGGACGGACGGGTTTCCTCGTTAGGCAGGCGGAGATATGTTTACGAAAAAGGAAAAATGGGAGGGAAGCATTAGCAGCGCGAACACGTGGAGCTGCCCATCCAGCCTACAATCGATCACTGAGGTCAGTAGACTTCTTCATTATATGCCCGCGTTGCTTTGTATGTCTGTGACGCATGGGGCCATGGTCCAAGAGGCTTTGTATTGAAAAATGGCTCGTTGCGTTGAATGCAATGCGACATAATTATGAGGAAAACGCGGGACCTAAAAAACAGAAGATACACTATAACGCATGAACGTTGAGCATTTATCGCATGTCCCATTATGCGATGTCTCGCCTCGTCCACCCTTGGACCCCCGTTAAAAGAAAATCCAACCCGTAAATAATAAGTGCGTGCAATGCGAAATCATCAGATCCAAAAAGAAAAAAAAAGCCCCTCCATCAGACGCTCTGCGTAGAGCCGGGAGCTTCTTGCATATTAATGAGTCGGCAGTCACTGATGACTCTGCCTCTAGTTCCCAAACACCAAGTTCTGTACGTGACCATCGTTATTATTTTCGTTTTTATTTAGGCAGTATTTCATTTATAACGACCTTTACTGAGAATATTATTTTTCTTTAAGAAGTCGTCTTATAGATGTTCGCCCCAACACCGCACTTAGCGGGATGGTTGGGGTTGGGTGTGAAGCCCGTCGGGGTATAGCCCTACGCAAAAGATGAATATGGCTCGACTCCTGCTACGCACGATTTCATCGTTCATTCCAGAGTTGAAAAAATGGCATTCCAGAGTTGTACACGGAGTGGTAGGAAGCTGGTAGTGTCGCCGTGTCTTGTGGTACACAAGGAAAAGAAGATGGAGAACCGAAAGGAGGCCGCTGGTGACCATAATATAAACCTCTTCTTTTAATTCACTGCAACTCTTCTTTACCCGTTATAGCATATTACTTTAGCTAAGTGATATTCACCTAAACCTGCATTAATTTCATCATATACGCTACATCCTTGTCGAAAGAGTTTCATATATACTAGGGTCCGCTTTTAAAGGAAACACGTATATGTTGTAATAAACCTAACAGAACTGAACTTCTTCCACTTGATCTAGATAACAAAAATGACTTACAGGACGCACTGGGCTGACATGTATACATTAAAGCATACCCTACGTGCCTTCACGAAGTGATAATGCTGTAAGCGGTAGGACGACACCAATTGGGCGCTCATTTTTACAACAGAGTGCACAGTGCCGTGTTCCCAACAATCGACGATAGAAATAGGCTTTAGTCAAGCCCCTGGGATTCGAAGCTGCTCATTGTATAGGATGTCGCCGATACAATCCTGCATCTGAAATACAATAAGTTATCTTTAAAATGTGTATTTGTCTAAATGCCACAGACGTTTCCAAAGCTAATAAACGTGGGACCTCCAGCCTCCGTGCGCAACAGGATTCAATGACAGATATGCGACTATGAAGGGGTGGAAGAACGAATGTTATTTACGATTACCTTTTGAGGATGCCTAAAAGCTGTGTGCCACTTAACAAATGCCACCCCTACCAGTATGCCCGAGGCCTGTATTTCTTTCTTTTTAAATTATTGCTTACGCACTGCAATCAGAGTTTCGTGTGCCTGTGTACAGTTGCACATGGAACACAGAATATATGCGTGCACGTCTGAGGAGAAAGTGCGAACAACGAGACGCCGCCAGTATTGTCCATCTTTACGCACCATCGTTGTGTTCAGCACCGCAGCTAGGCATAACTGTGAGCCGCATATAAGAAGGGAAACAAATATGTTCGCCCGTGGAGGAAGCGAGATTTGCAGCATGATTCTTTCTTTTTTTTTTCAAAGCTTCCTGCTTGAACGTAACAACCCTTTTCGAACATGTGACTCCTACACGGCGCACCAGAGTGAGCCAAGAAAAAGAAAAGAAATCATGAGCCATTCCCTGTGAAGGCGGATGACCAGCGAAGCTGTTTAGCGCACGACATAGAGGGGACACACAGAGAGAGAGAGAGAGAGAGAGAGAGAGGGAAAGGGGAAAGGCAGGGAGGTTAACCAGAGAAAAAAAATCCGGTTGGCTACCCTACGCTGGGGAGAGAGGGGAGGGGGAGGTAAAGTGGAAACAAAGTAGAAATAAGGAAAGGAAAGGAAGGAGCATAGACACACAATCACAATAGGTCACTGTCACCGAACACTGTCATCGCACAGCACACTGACACTTGGTGCACTATCAACATCTGTTCAGGCTACAGTCGCCTGTCCAGTTCTGTCGCCCTCAAGAACCGCAACAGTGCCCTCGTCGCCCTCTGCTGCGATGGCTTATGATGGCGGTATCTGAAGATGAGGGGACACAGAATTTTGAACAAACGCACGAACTCATTTACCGCGATTTTTTTATACATTTGCGTGGACGGCGGGACCGCCGCCACGAGGATCCGGAGGAAACTGGACACGCGTGACGTTTCAACAGGACCGCCACTAGGGGCAAGTGGAAGGAAAGGAAAGTACATACGCAAGCGCTTGGATCACCGACAAGAAGAGGGCGGTGCGAACGCAAACAGGGCCGACGCGCGTCAAAGTGTAGTATCTGTCCTTATCAGTTCAATATTTGATACGGGTTCTATTTGGATCCAAGATATTAAACTTATTTTTGCAAGTTGGCGGAGTGCTTGAAGCCTACTTCACCTCCGCCGTGGGTCGGCCCGGTATTGCACTATCTCTGGGATCGACCCATGGTTCTTGCACACGCAGACCAAAAATGCGCGGAGCCCTAGCCATAAACAGCTTCGCTGTAAAACAATAATATTAATAACTAACAGCGCTCGTAGCTAGGGACGTCTTGTTCCCCGTGGCCATGGATTTTGCCTGTTGTCCCTTTATTTGCAAACGTCCGATGCACAAAATTATATCCTTCCTTTATTTATTTATTTTTTTCGCGCTTATAGTTCGAAGAAGCCACAACACAGTGTGGCATTTTTGATGTCCGCAAGTATGTACGGTCACTTATCGAAAGCTTCCAGTCTACAGCGCGCACGGGCACGTTGACTTCGTGCCTTATAGCGAAGCTTTCATTCAATCCTAAGAGCTCCAGCGTTACAAAGAAGAAAATAGACACCGTTTCGCATCATCCACAGTTTCCAGCGACCAACATTATCCCAGAACACCCCCCTCCCCCACCCCCACGTTAGAATGTCAGCATGTTTGCGTGCGGCGTGGCCTGGAAAATTTTGACCAAGACTGTACGTGCGAGCGTCGACTGTTTTGTTCATACGAAAGTAGCAAAGTCCTTGCGCTACGAGGGACGCCGTTTTGGTGGAATTGGGAATCGTTTCGGTGGTATCTAGTCCCTTTTTTGAATGTGATACGCGTATTCACATAATGGTCAGTACGTGCGCTGCGCTCTTTTTAACACGGAATAGAAATAAGGGCATTGAAGTTTCTAGCAAAATGCCAGAAAGTGGGCGCGTGTAGGGCGAGGGAACGACCGTTCCCGTTCACCGCGAAAGGCAGGCATCATGTCGATTATACCAGCAGTGCATGAGAAGAGTAATGCGCTTCACTAACGCTTGCTTGGAAATATTGATTGATTGATTGATTGATTGATTGATTGATTGATTGATTGATTGATTGATTGATTGATTGATTGATTGATTGATTGATTGATTGATCAAACCTACAACCTCGCATGTTCGATGTCGAGGACAAAAAATGAGTGAAGGCAAAGAAGAACGAATGAAATGATGAATGAAGAAATTAAGAAAATTAGGAAGTGACAAGCCCAAATATCCTTCCGCGCCCTTAAGTTGAAATAAATGAAGTGAAATAATACGAAAAGAAAGGCGGAAGGACAGAAATAGAGAAAGAAGGAATGTCAGAAATAAAGAATAAAAGTGAACAAAAGGATAAAACGAGAAAGAAAGGCTGAAACTGCTACTACTTTAACTTGCCTATAAACGGATTGAGCGGCGATGATATGCTGTAGGACACGAATTAACGAGACCGGAAGGCGAACTCAGAGAAAGCCATGGCAGTGTGGGTGGTATTTACGTTGACTGACATAGCTGACGTTCAGGCACGTCAGCGATTAAGGCATGGACACGTTTCACAGACGGAAGCGAACGTCCGAAGGCTTCTCAATATTATGTTACCACTAGAGACGAAAAAAAAAAAAAAGTCTGGGGGTGAGGGGGAGGGCTAACGTGTGCAATTTGCTAAGCAGTGCTACCGCCAGGTTAACGGCTCACGCGAGCGATGCTGCACTGAGTATAGGTTGCGAGAACGCATGTGGGATGACGAAACACCGAGAAATACGAAGAGAGAGAAACAGCATACGTTCGCGGCTGGCACGCCAGCTTCACGTTCGTCTTTTCTCAGCTAAGAAAAAAAAATGAACGAAGAACGAAAGAAAAGAGAGACATATCAGCACAGGATGAAACGCTGATACGACATCTGTTTCGATTTATACGTTCATTACGATACAAATCAAACACATAAAGGAATCGAGCGCGCCTCGATCCCCCCTTCCCGTTGCAGATGGCGGGACGCTTACAAAACGACTCTAACGGGAAGCGAGAACAAAAAAAAAATCAACCCGCCCACGCGTTCTGCGAAGTCGCCAGTTCTGCACAACGCTCTCTCTCTCCTTCAATATCTTCCTCTCTCCCATTACTTGATGCTATTCGAGGATGAGATGCATAAGAACAAGACCGTTCGCGCGGAGAACGAACGCAGAGAAGCAGCAGAATAAATTGGCGGCCCCCGCGCGGTCGTGCCTCTCTAATGGATTCCGCAACCGGCACCGCTCGGGATCATGCACAGTAAAGTAATAACGTCCGTGTTTTCCGAACTCATCCGACCGCCAATATGATCGCGGAGCGATGGGGGAAAACAAAACAGAAGTAACGCGAGACGAGAAGGAAAGCGAGGCCGGGGGCTGTTACCACGCCGTTTCTGCGCAGGCGCATTACGTCTCGGGCTCAACACCGTTCGTTTCCACTCCCCGCGCAGGTACACTTTGCACTCGGGTTTCCTTCAATTCAAAACCTGTTTACGCCCATATACACATGCGGGGTTTTGTAATAACAAAGGCTCCTGGTCGACTGCCTTTCGTTGCTTTACGGCGAACACATCGCGCTTAGCTATACTTTGTTTCTGATTAGATTCCTTCGCTTCCTTTCCACGAACTGAAATAATAAAACGGTGCTACGAGGGGGCTTAGCGCAACGCACTGCAAATTGCCATTCAACTAATGAGGCTTCCGAGACGAACATCGTAGCGATCGCATTAGCATTTTGCTTTGCTTTTTTAATCTGCCGCTAACATCTATGTTTAGCTTTACTGCGCAATACTGTATTTCGCAACCCCGTTTCGGCAGAATGCACAAGTGAATGCAGCCTTCACGCCTTTAGAATGAAGAACTTAAATGTTATAGAAACAGGAATACCACAATAAAATTGAGTAGTTATAGCATGCAAGAAAGGAAATGAAAAAAAAATATATAGGCCGCGCCACCCCCACAACGTCCTCAAGAAAAGCGTTAGTGCGAGCTTCTTGCGGTCTGAAACGAAAATTTAAAAAAAAAACGAAGGGGGGGGGGGGGTGACGAAGGAAGGAAGAACAAGAAGTGGCTCAAGGAACGAAACCAAGCAATCTAATTCATTTTTACTTTTTTTTCCCTTCTCCGGCTTTGTTACGGTGGGGGGCGATTGCGAAAGCGTGGAGAGATATCGAAGAACCCTGTTTTTGGCACGCCGATCGCGCAGGGAATGCTGCTTAGCCTCCCTCGCGACGAATCGAATTTTAAGTGAGAAGAGGGAGACCGCGGCGCAGGGTGGTGACCTTATCTGCGAGCTTGCACTACGCTGCGGGAACCACGTCGTGCGCGCCAAGCAAATGTCGACGGCCAATTCAAGGCCGTGTACGGTAGTCGCCTATATTTGCTGAGGGTCTGAAAGCACATCCACCTCAGTGGTTTGATAGTTTTGCGCGATGGTTGAAGTAGATAGCGTTAGTAATGAAAATGTCCGCACCACAGCTGAAAGCATTCACGTTGTCTAAGCGATCTTTCAAGATTTGTCAGAGCAACACTTACCAGCAGCGCCACGCGGTAAATACAACAGGTGGTATGACACGCTTATTCAGCCCAAGGCTAATTTGGCGAAGTCTTAGGTGGCCGGGACATGATAGATTGCCGTCGCGTATGCGAAAGCAGTGAACCAGCATTTCAAGTGCTCACTCGCAAGCCTATTGTAACAACGGAGGTGAAAAAAAAATTAATTATGTGGTTTGATTTGTCAAAACCACGATCTGATTATGAGGCACGCCGTAGTGGGGGACTTCGGAAATTTGGACCACCTAGGGTTCTTTAACGTGCACCTAGATATGAGTACACAGGTGTTCTCGCATTTCGCCCTCATCGAAATGCGGCCTAGAGCTTATCCACGACTTAGAGCTTAGCAGGCCCAACACCATAGCTCCTAAGAAACCACGGCGGGTAACAACGGAAGTATGAAACATAATTCGTTTCAAATGCAGTAATAAAGAGATGTAGAGAGAGAACGCTAATGCGAACTCAAGAAGTCTATATTAGCGCCCGAGATCTTTGAGTGGCTCCTTCCCTTGTGATCGACTCCTTCCCTTTATCCCACGATTGGTGACCACGCAAAGAAGAAAGGAGGCGAATTAATTTCGGCCTTGTATTTTCACTTTTCGAATATCGATTGTTATATACACGACTCCAAGAAACCACCGACATTTCTGCGCGCAAAATACGACGGCCCCGATAACGCAAAACCTTTGCACGGCGACCTTCCCAGATTTTAACGCCGCACGGAAACAGTCCCGACCCTGCTTTCTGCCTCGATCCTGAAGCTGCCGGGCCCTTCTCACTCCTCGCTCGTCCATCGCGCGCAGGTGTTCCTCCTTCCATGCCCAGTTCGTGCTCTTATCCGCGCGCCCTTCCGCCTGTTTACCTTCGGAGGATGGCGCCGGAAAGAATCGTGACATAGATCACGTCCGGCTGTGGCAACGGGAGACGTATTGCGTTATTCAAACGTTGACCTTATGTGCCCGTGTGCGTATCAGTGCCATCGCAAGGTGCTCCTCCCTTCCCCACCTCCTCCTCAGCTCCGAAGTAAAAACAAAGCGATGCTTAGCGTGGCCGCAGACATCTACTCAAGTGCGAGCGCCGACATCTTCGTCCCTCTTAACAACTTCTTTCCTACTAAGAGTAGGCAGCCGCTCTCTCTCTCTCTGTGTGTTAAGTGACGGATGTGCTACCTTTCCTGCTTCATCCCATTACAGTGTTCTTTCTTTCTTCTTTTCGCGAAACGAGGATATTGGCACAGTCATCACAAAATCCAAAGGTGGCAGAAACGAAAAACAGCGGGTAGTAAGAAATAATGAACACGAAATAAGTAAACTATAGATGAAAAAGAATAGAACCTAACAGTCTGACCATTTTGTAAGAGTAGCTTCAGGCGAAGACACACACACACACAAACAAACACACACACACACACACACACACACATACACACACACACACACACACACACACACACACACACACACTGCAAAACAAAAAGTAGAAAAAATACAGAGTTCTTGCGTAATACGCTGCGTGGCAAAGTCGAGCAACAAGTAGCTGAGATTCAATCTGCGTTAACAGAACGTTTTAATCGTCTGTTCCAATTTCCGCGTAGACAGATAGCTGTATAGGCCAACGCATTCGCATTATTTCCTAAAATTAAATAGCAGTAAAGATGATTATACGACGAAAGGGCTTGTAAAACCGCAAAACTTATTCATCACACTATAAGGTTCAACGAAAAAGAACGAAAACATAAAGTAGAAGGTAAAGTTATAAACGCAGCCAGGAGGACGCTGCAACAAATAATGTATTAAGGTAATTAGGTGCACAGAAGTGTACGCTGGTCAGATTATACCCTCCTCTTGAAAGCGCAGCAGGAGAAGTGATACGCCGCTACGTACCCTTCATCTCAGCGGTCGATCGTGCACTGAAAATTGTAGCTGACAAGTATTTATTTTTTTTTACCCTAGTTCTTGCCGCTCCGCCACCTATCCCGCACTCTCGGTGGCATTCCACAGCAAGAATGTCTTTACAGAGACGCCAGCCTCTCCGGCTCTTCTCTGAAAAGTCAATCTGCCCTTCATGACCTTGTCAGAAGGCTGTCTTTTTTTTTTTTGGCGCTGCCGGGCTTTGTATTTTCTTTCCAAATAACATGCTGGTTCCAAACTGAGCTGGCGCGTTTTGAAAGGTATGCAGCAGGGCAGCGATAGAAAAGAAAAGAAGGAACAAATAAGTATACAATGTGTACAGGCGTTGGCGCGCGGCCCTTCAGACGCCTTTTCTTGCTCTCTCGGGCGGCGCGCGACGTTGGCGCGCCGGGAATTTTTGTCACGGACCAACGGACTTCGGTCGCTGGTGCCCACGTCGGCAGGGCCGTCACGACTCGAACTTCGAGGTGGCAGCTGCTCCTGCTCCGCCCGTATCACCATCATCTACCGGAGAGTGCCAATATCGTGCAGAGGAAAAACGCACGTCGCACCCCCAGGACGCCAAATAAACAGCTGACAACTTGGAGAGCTTTTATTTAGATGGAACAAAAATCACGTGTTAGATCTACAATCGCTTTTGTTCATCGCAGGAGGCAGGACAGTACCCGGGACATTTTCTCGGTGGCAAGAGGCAGAGCGGGTATAGGGGTGTTCATTTTGAAAGATCTATGTTGACTTGTTTTCGCGCGTGAATGAAGACATCGCTAACACATGCTGATGTAAACACATATGTAATGGCATGTAGACATAATTTAGCGACACATATGTAAGTTGTGCTGAGCAGTAGGTCACCAGAGCGATATATTTCGGCGGCGAATGGAGAGCGTCAAAATCCCCGCACCACCTCGCTCCGCCTCGTTACGGCCCTGACAGGAGGACAAACTATGGTGGACACCCAAGGGAATACGCATGCTCTCACAGAATAAACGATTACAGGAACTTGTCAGTGCGCGTTGTGTAGCAAAGTTACAGTGAGAAGAAAAGAATATCGATCGGGCATACCTAATTCACGGACACCAAGTGAGGGGGGCATCATTTTCCGTAGATGCGTTTCCTTAACGAAAGAAGCTATACGTTGAAGAGTGAGCAGCGAAATGCTAGGGACAACGCATACGAGCACAGGGGCGAATTACACCGAGATGTGAATTCGCGTTTGTTGGCCTCCCCGGACAGTCCACGACGCACGTCGCGCACAGTTCTCCCTCTAACCTCAAGACACCGGTCCCTTCGCAAACCCGCCTAAATCCCACAACTATCTGCGCAGGCTAAATACCGATCCGAGCACGCGTACTACAGCCACCACGGAAGAAGCACAGCGGGCGAAAAGTTGTCAGCCCCGCTCGGTCGCCTGGCTTCGCCGTAGGGTCGTGTCCGGTGGGCCGTTATTCCCCGAAAGGAGTCGTGGGAGCGGCGACGCTCAGAGGGCCGGACGGGGCCGCAGTTTCTCGGGTAACGACGGCCTACTTGTGTCGTCGCCGCCAGTGGCTCGGCCCGTAATTACGCGGCGCGCTCCGTGATGAGCGGCGACCTGCATAGGAGAGAGATCGCCCGCTGCGGCGGCGCGTGCTGCTTCCGCGCGCCCCGCATCCGCTCCTTCCCCGGTAAATACTGCTAGCTCGTCCCTGGAGCCACGCCACACCACAGCTGCCAGAGCACGAGCAGCGCGGTGCCCAGTCGGCGGGGGGGAAACGCCCCGCTGTGCGCCCGGTCGCCCCTCGAACGTTGTGTGATGGGTTTTTATTACGCACAAGCGCGTGTAGTGCCGCCTATTCCAGCGGAAGCCGGCGGCAAGGCTCAGCGCCTAACGACATAGAGAAAGCGCCACTAATCGCGCCCTAAGTACGTTCTGCGCGTCGTCGGCCGCATGCTGGCCTGCTATACATGACGTGGAATTCGTCTGAGCGAAACCGCGCAACTACACGGAACTGCTCGCGACGGAACACTTTTGTGCGATTGAAGGTCGAGTCGCTTTTGCGCGCGAGATCGGGCCCGGTCGAACGCGGTGAAACCGATTCACTTGCATAATAGCCGGCTTGGCGGCGGGGCTGACACGTATCGCAGACGCAGGAATGAGTGAAATTACCTGCACTGTATCCACGCGAAAATGCCCAGTATTTAAGTAGAGGCAGTTTTATCCGAACGCGTAGCGAGCGCACATATACACTGGGGCTGCAGAGGTTCTGTGCAGAGCGATCGCCTCTGGCCGCGTGATCGAAGCGGAAAATTCGATCGTGTCTGACTGAAGCGCAACTCACCGCTGAAGCGTAAGTGACTCACCGTCACTTACGCTGCGCCAAATATTTGCGAGGCGGTTGGTGTACGCGCTACAACCGAGCACGGTATATGCCTCGCGCACGAAGTAGAACGGTGCATTGGCGGCGTGCGTGCCCGCGCCAAAGTATACGCACGCGCACACGCTGCTCGGCAGTCACGGCAGGGCGTGAGAACAGGGAAAGCAGGCGCGAACGAGCTCCGTAATTGCGAACACCGATGCGATGATGAAGCGGCGGTACCACGTTACGATGCAAGGACCGCAACGATTGGTATCGCCGTCCACTCCAAGAAAAGGAACGCGTGCAAGACCGAGCATCATCAAAATGCATTTTCTCCGTGAGGCGGTTTGTTTTGCCTCGAGGGGCCACCAGCCCGTTCTTCCACATGAATGCTATTACAGCGAGTACTCCATCTATCGCCAGCAGGCTTACTTTTTGTTTTGCCTTGCTCCGCTATTCATGGCGCGCTGCCGGCTGATCGAGAAGGGTAGAAAGAGAGAGAGGGGGAGAGAGAGAGGGATGGCACGATGCAGGATGATACAAGATGCTCTACTGCATGGGAAGCGCAGTTACGCGGACGAGCACTCACACAGGGACATGCCACATACCACGTGGCCCGCTTCGCGGCAGACCCTTAGAAAAAATTTCATAGAAAGTCTATAGACAGTCTATAGACGTCTATAGACTGTGTATAGACTTTCTATAAACCATTTTGTAAGGGGAAGCTGCCACCGCCCACACAACTACATACGTGAGGGAAGAGACATGCGATCAATCGCCGCCGCTCGGACCGCGTCGTAAAAACACGAAGGAAACTAGGAAACCGGGAAAGTTTATGGTCAAGAGAAATAACGCCAAGGTCGCTGCATTCTTTTTACTCAACGCTGTCGAGGAACTTTTTGTGTGCGTGTGTATATGTACGTTCTGTCAGCGAACGCGCGCGCTCGAGTTTTGTTTAAGGATGGGCCAATGGTGAGCCCTGAGACCCTAGAGTCCTGGGTTTCGTTGCTGAGTGGAGTTGGTGTTGCGATGGAAACTGAAGTGATCATATGTACTCTTGAGTGTACCGCCTGGAGTGATATACGAGTGCATCTGCGATTCATCTAAATATCGGCTGGCCTAACTGGCATGTGTTTCGAAAATGTTATTACGGCAAAAGAAAATAAAATAAATCCCGACTGTGCTCTTTCTTTCTTTCTTTCTTTCTTTCTTTCTTTCTTTCTTTCTTTCTTTCTTTCTTTCTTTCTTTCTTTCTTTCTTTCTTTCGCAAAAGCGCGTTTTCTTGGAATCCGGCAGCAGACATGTGTGTTGACAGGTTTTACGATGGGTTCCAACGACTTTCGTAAACCAAGATGTAAGCACCTGCCGTGCTTCTTATCCGTGAAAAAAGTTGTATAAGTTGTGCTGTCGGCAGCACTTTTCATCTGTTCATGCACTTTATTTCTTTCACTTCAAGCCTACGCTAGTGGGAAGCCCTAATCAGCTCTGAGTGATAGAGCATTCTTTAAAAGCTCTATCTGTCTTTTTTCCAGGAGGAAGGTCGATCAGCTGTGGATGAAACTATGTCCAAATTGTCCTTTTCTGAAATTAGTGCACACACGGTGTCCACGGTGACGTCACACATAAATTTTACTGTAATAATACATATTCTAGCCACTTCATGTACATAAAGAATGATTAGAAGAGGCTAGGTTGACTTGTAGTACTTTGGAGTGTAATTTAATCGTTTTAAATTGACAGAACACTAACTCCAAGCGAATACTGTCAATATATGCGACGTTGCAGAAGCTGGTGCTGGAGTTTCCGCCTACCGGAGCCACTTGGGTTTTGTATTCTCGTTCTTTCATAAGCAGCAAGCCTCTGTACTAGGTACGATCGGACTATTTGGCCATTCCAGAAGTGTAATCTACAAATCTAGCTTAACATTCCTCTTTATAGCGACTGCGAGTGACACACGGGGTAATACATCTTGAGTACTGTTGCCTTTATATATTGAAAACGCTCGTAATAGGATTTCACCCAGATATAGTGACACAGATAATAATAGTATAAGCTCTCAGCCTGCCTTCTGAAGAAGAAAATGATGTTAGTCTGGAACGACTTCGGAGGTTAGCGCTGCTCTCTTAAATTTCACAAAAAATTAGCAAACGTCACTCCTTAACTTGAAGTCGTTTTCATGCCTTCTCCGAGTGCGAAATGCGCCAGCAGATGGACTATGCAGTGGCTCATTTTTTCAAATATGTATGTGTATATCTTTTGTATGTGTTGTAATGCTTTTATATGTGATGCAAGGGGTAGGGGAGCAGTGTTAAGGGCGCGCTGTATCGAGTAGTCGGACATACCATGCATGTTCGCGTTCTGTGAACTTCACGGCGTGACACGTTGCCTGTGTGGCAACAGTGGTCCATGCGCGGAAACCGCACGGGACATCTTTATGGCCTCAGAAATGAACTCGGGAGATACTATTAGGTTTCCTCGGCACATCAGCGAGACCAACCTCGCCAAGCAATAGACATGCATTATTCTAGATGAAAGCGTAACCAAAATTACTAAAGCGTCAGCGCTTTAGACGGTGACCGCACGGAACAAATTTCGACCGCAATTACAGTGTCCCCATCGCGCAACATTGATCGGCATTTTCGGGGAAAGAAGCCGAAAGCGCCTTCCACGCGGTCGCGACTTCAACCTCAAACGATGAATTGTTCGACTGAATATTCAAAGATCACTGGTGCCATTGTCGAGAGGCTTCGGAGTGCGCGCGAACGTGGAACATTGACTTCAAATCGCACATTACACATTATACAGGCCCGAAAGATGATGGCACAGTTCCCGGGAGGGGGGGGGGGGGGGTAGAGTAAGTAATATACAGTGCATGTTTTCCTTTCGGCGTTTCCACTTGTCTGTACCTCTCGGTCGAATTCGAACTGAACAAAATTTGACACGTCGACATTCGGCAAACCTGTTTCCGTTTAAGGCGGGAGCAAATGCAACAGAACCTTTGCTGCAGCCGCAGTTTACCGATGGTGTTCTCATGTACATTTTGCCCTCCATACACTTTTCGTTAAGGCGTTAGGGAGCTGACAAGCAGGTGTTAAAGCATATTCAAACGTCAAGCTGCTGAAGCCTCGAGTAGCCTTGGCATACAGTTACTGCTGCATGCACAGCTGATTCGTCGTGCTTGCAAATCGAGAGAAAATGGAACGAAAGGTCACGATGGCATTTCTCGCAGCGTCTTACTTCTTTAACATGTATTTAGAAATATCGAGCAAAGAAAGCGAGCATCTGTATGGTGACCTCGCACAGTATCAATTTCTAGGATGTCAAATAGCACACATAGGTCCTCAGTGGGACAAGGTAATATTTGTGATAAGGCTGTTTTTTGCTCTAAATGCCGTGTACGAACTAGCCCAACAGCAACCTTTCTGGAAGAGTAGCACACGCCAAATGGTTAAACTGCCATAAATCAAGCAGCACCATTTGGTGCGGACGCCTCATTATAACCGCAACGATCTTTTTTATGCGACGTGGCTGCAGTGCAGGATGTGCTTCAATGCTGATATTTTCAGAGAGCTCTAGCTGGCATTGCTAGAGCGGAAATGTGGCGGACAGGTGTGCGCATTTTAAGGGACGAGGGCTAGGCGTTTATAGCGTTATCATGACGAGTTCGCTGTATATACAAAGACACACGTACACACATACAAGGTGATTCCTGACATACGTGCAAGAATTGATACTCGTCCGCATAGGACTTTAGTGCACTCTCAGACGAATAGTACTGGAATGTGCCAGGCGACGGCCGACTCACCTATCGTCTTGATCATCTCGAAGTCTTCCAGCACTGGCCGCTTGCGGTACGATGATCCGGTGGCATCGCCCTTGGTCCCGGCGGCGGCAGCGGTGCCATCCGAATCGTTGCCCGAGTCTTCCCTGGAGGGGCTAGCAGCCCGAACCTTGCCCTGGGAGACCACCATGCCGCCGGAACCGTTCGACAAGAGCACGCGTGGACTGGACGCCATACAGCGTCCCGCGAGCAGGATAGTCGCCTGGCCGTCAGTCACGGCGACGAACACCCTTGCGGGACGTTCAGACCGCAGCTGTCAACACAAGTAACCACTGAACTTGAGCTACCCTTCTTCAAGCAAAATGAAACTCGGATAGGAAAGCACCGCACACACAGAGCCTCGCCTCTTTCCTCTGCACTCGGAGATGTGAAAGGACGCTCCTTGTCGTCCCGCACGCTCAGTCACTCCACCGCTAACAAACTTGTCACTCGAGAAGATTCAGCTGGAAGATGTCGACAGCGCTAGTCATCGTCGTCGAGCAGCGTGTAGAAACCATTTCCCTCGAGACGGAAAGAAGGCACGGCACATCCGATGAAGAGGCACTGGTGCGGGACCGTTGCGGCAACGACAGCGTCTTTTGTCTTGGCACACTATCAGTCACACACTGCGTTGCCAGGAAGATGTAGCCCGTGCCAGAACCAGCACCGTAATCGTGGCAGCGAGCGGACGAACCGCGCAGACCGCGCCGCCGTACGCGGGTGGTAGCGAGCTGGCGCAACACCAGCCAGCCGTCAGCGCGAGCACCGACCGACGCTCGAGCCGGGTCAATGCATTTCGACGGCAAGTGGATGACCGGGGGACCGTCGCTGCAATTCCGACTGCTCGTCGTTGCCGGCAACGGAGGAACAGCGGTTGACAACGAGCGGGCTCGTTTCCGCGTCGTCTGCTATTCGCCAGGGGAGGAGCACCGACGCTGGAGCTCGCTGCCGGACCAACACGCACGCGGCTTTGTGGCGCGAGCGGAGCGTTTTTTCGACGACTCAAGCCGAGACCTCGCGGGCCAACTCCGCGCAGCGACCGGTGCAAGCAGGCTTTACCTCCTCGCTCGCCGCGCACTTCGAGCGTAGCGTCGAGCCAGCGTCGTCGCCGCTCTTTTCACACAAAGGCCGGGCGGCGGCGCTGGCGGCGTCGGCGCAAGAGCGGAGCAACCCCCGCCGAACGAGGAGGAAGAGGAGGAGGAAGTGGACGAAGGGAGGTTGGTGCTGTTGCAAGCCGGTTTGCGTTGAGGGTAAGAGAAGGGAGGGTGGCAGCCAGGTTAGTCTTTTCATCCTTTGCTTTTTGTTTTTCAAAGATGGCGCGCGCCCGTCGCGAGGAATAAACGGACCGGTGCAGGCTGACCCCCACCGTTCTCTTGCTGCCCTTCATCAAAATCTTACTTTCTCTCTCTCTCTCTCTCTTTGCTGGTTCCGTCCTGTCCAGGTGATGTGCACTTCTTCCACTCTCCTCTTCCTCCCCGACGGGCGGCTTTGAGGTCCAAGTGAGGGAAACAGCTCGCTTCTGGCGTGCGGCGAGCTGCGCGGGCCGTACTTGCGTTGCCAACCCGCTCGTTTCTCTTGTTGCGCAATTTTTTTTCTTTATTTTTGAGTGAGTGAGTTTATTGTTTCCCCAAGTTGCGACACTACGGCCCTCCAGAAACACGGCCAATGAATAAAGCAACGCCAATATTCTCGCCTACCTACCAGGCGCGCCAAGTGATACCGGGGCAAATCGACAAGTATTGCTTAGTTCCAAAAAAGTCTTCACGAACTAGAAAACTAGAATACACGGAAAGTGCCTCGAGCGGCCAGTCGCGCGGCAATTTTGCGCGCATTTGCGGGTTTCTTTCACTCTCGGAAAAAAACACTTTTTCAAACAGTTTTTCATGTCGCTCTACAAGTTTCTCATGAGTACTTATCATCTGATTATAATATTTGAGAAGTTGATAAATTAATGAAGACCAATTATCTAATTGGGTGACAGGAGAAAAAAATTTGAGTATCTCCAAGCGACGGCAAACAACATTACCTTGGTTCTGTCCAGCTACGAGGCATTCGCATTTATTAAAACTTCGGCTAAAGTTATCTCGGACAACCTGTATACTTGCGTCCACTCACAATCGCTGACAGTCACTCACGTTAATACGCACGTATATCCAAATTGGCCGTCTCTGACGTTTGCTTGTACTCACCTTAGCCGGCACCCTCCCCCCCCCCCCCCCCCCCCTTGCCCACCCTGTGTTCATACTCGCATCCACTCACTCCCTTCGTCACTCGGCTGTAAAGTGAGTGCACTCGTGAGTGAGTATGCCGACCTAGGGAGACACCGATAGCGCTTTCAATTGAACTGCTTGCAATGCCGGAACTTTCAATCTAGTAACGGCTAGTAATAGTTACGGCTAGTAAACATACGAGAATCGGCAGCTTAGCCACAGCCTCAAATGTGCAAAGGAAAAGGTAGTGGGAGCAGCCTCAAATCTGGGATTAACTTGAAGATCTATTTCGGACCTCCAAGTAGCGGTGTGTCTTTCTTATGGGAGTTTCCTCATGATGGTCAGCAAGACTTCGCTGCTCATCTGACACTCCTCTTCCCCCCTTCCCCCCCAGTTCTAATCTTGTTATGCCCTTTAACTCAAACATCATGCAACCCTAGACAGCAGACTTACAACGAGAGGATAATCCCGTTACACGAATGTCAAGAAGCGCTATAGCCTACAGGATCAGAGTTAATCGCTCGAGTTACCACCTTTCCTTGTCTAATTTCCATCATCCCAGCCACAAGGGCGTGGCGCACATTATCAAAGACGCATAAGAAGTGCCATAACTAAATCGATAACGCTAGCGCGGCGCGCACGGTGTGGCTTGTCCCGTACGTCCCGTCTCGTCCCAGTGTGGCCATCTGGCGAAGAGGGCCCGCTCAAGGTGAACAAAGAGAAAGCGAGCTAACCGGTTCGTCGCGTTTCTTCTCCTTTTTGTCGATGCAACAGCTTTCCGACGGCTCCTCGCAAAGAAGATGCTCCCGCCTGGATGGCTCACACAATCTGCTACGGTGTAGCCACGGAAGCCGGCGCCGACGCCGTCCCCGTTACGTCCGCCACACGACGAGGACGAAGGGGCTGCGGTTATCGCCGATGTTTCGCCACGGAGGCTGACGGCGGGAGTGCTTCACCGTAATATCCGCGTGTTGGTTTAACCATGCGCGTTGAGAAACGCTGTTTGGATATTTAGCCGTCTCCGTCGACTATATGTTCTGAAAGTTAATATACAGGATAGCAGCTAGAAGATGTATGCGCCGTATTCCTGGTGATAATTTATAGTGTTTGTTGACCACATAAACCTACAGGGTTGAACGAGAAGCAGCTGGACACGTCTCAGCCTGGCAACCATCACTCACGTGGTCGTTACATTACTAGACCATTCACATGCACTCAATGTTTCAGCAAATCTGGGGCCCTTTTTCACAGGCCATGAGACCGATATTTGAGTAAAGACGTTTACGTCGCCACTATCTTTTTGTTTAAGCACTCTAATCAAAAACGTTTCTCTTCTTCTAAAAAAAAGAGGTTTTGTACCGAATAAACCGCCACCTATTCGCCAAGACATTCACGATATCAAACAAAACCTATTTCCGGTTAACCTCTCTGACTTCCCTGTTTTTCTCCATCTCTCTTTCCCTTCTAGTCTTACACGTTCTTCACCTGTATTATATTTCTATTCCACGAAAAAGAAAAAAAAACAATATACAGCCGACCACAAAAAACGCCAGAGCACGGAATTCGCGAAAAAGGTTTAATATCATCGTGAGGTTGAAACTTCACGTGAAATCTGTGGACTCGTATGAGCCTCGGTCTCTAAGGGTGCAGTCAAGAAAGAAATATCTGTCGACTTTTGTAAGCAGGTCACTAAACTTCAAACGTGAGTTTAAGTTAGCAGTGGAGGGGTCATTCGAGGAAGTATCTACTGCACGTTTCGATGCGGAAGCGCGTGCATGAGTTACCATTTGCGGTCGACAGTACATGGCCTACAAAAATGTAAGGGGACTGATTCCTCTCCGATCTGGGTTGAGGCTCACTACGTTCTACAAAATACTGTTCAGAAACTATGAAAAAAGAAATGTGCATGGAAAAATGGGATATCTGTTGACAGTGTAGTGATAAAATCTTAGCGAGAACGTTCGTATACAAACTGCAGAGAATGCCGGAATTTCGAGCGACACGTTGCCCAAAGCTAACCTAATCCCAAACTTTTCAGGGGGGAGGAGGTGGCGTGCAACTAGCTGTAGGCCGGACTAACCTTGGAAAATCTGTCGGCAATTGCTCAACCATAAGCGCCACCCTTCGATTCTAAGGCGCGTCGCAACACGTACTAATAAGGCTATCGGCGAGGACGGAGTTCAAACGCGGCGCAGCATGCTGTAGGCCAGCTATCCCATTTCGCCCTGCTAGCCCGCCCACACGTCTCACCATTCAAACTACAGCTTTATATAACGGATGAATTTGACCAGGAACGAAACAGCTTCATAATAAACGTAGAATGCCTCGCAGGAACGAAATGTCATTTGCGCTTGCGCGCGGAGCCGTTCTAAGCCTGAGGCCACCTCTTAAAGCACTCTGCTCTGCATCAAATTCATGTCACTCTAAGAAATAATGGTCACTATTGCCCGTAGCTTGACAGTGCACAGACGAAGATGACGAGCTAAGTCCTGTTTTGCACCGACATGCTGGAGTTTGCGCTGACCCTGCTTAGATGCGCTGACCCTGCTGAAAGCTTCGTTTTTAGGCGTACTATGTTGATGACACAAGGTCGGTGCGGTGAAAGCCACAACGAACGAAAGCGACTTAAAACAGCCTGCTTCATCGGCGTCATTGTGTTCTGGAGCCTTGTTCGTTGGTCAGAATGGTAAGGCTGCCAGCAGGTTCGTTGCCTGTTACGCTTACGTGCGAGGGTGGCCACTGAAACACGATGTTAACGCATATGATGAATAATTCTTTACCAGTGCATGGTATACGCTGAATAAAATGGTTTAGTAACAGTCATATAATACGGGGTGTTTCAGCTAACTTTATGCAGAGTTTAAATATATGCCGATGCACTCTAAGACGACGCGACCAAATGCATGTTGCTCACCAAATGCATGTATGTAGTGTGTCACGCTATTTTTTGTACTTTACTTAGTTAGACAATTAGTCAAGATGAACTAACCAACTTCTGAAGCAACAAAGTTAGGCAGAACATTCCAATTAGAAAATTGTAGAGCGCCTTGCAAAATGTCCGAATAAACAGTTTCTGTCTTTCACGAATACATGTCCTGGGACCTTTTACATCTTTACCACCTTGTACATCTTTTTAACACATAAACAATATGTGCTTACAAAAAAATTGCACGATATTTACTGAAAGTGCCTTGTCATATTCAATGATATATTTTTTTTCATTGGACCCGTTACTAGCCTTCGGCTATGGGTCCAAACATTTCTTGCACATATTGTACGACGTATTGTATAAACAAGCAATAAACTTGAAACTTGATACTCCTAACCACAGCCAACATAGATGAGATGCCTCATGTCGATGCAGTGCGGCTGGAGGTCAGAGTTGCAACGAACGGTTATGTTCATGTAATCCAGTGCCCCTTATTTTCGAGATATTCCACTCAGCTAATGAGTGCCTGTCAGGCGGGAAAGACGTCTCAGAGATTCTGTCGCAGAAAAAGAAATCGGGACGCAGTGACCTTTTCCATGCGACTCTCGAGAGCTGCGTAGGGGACTAGGCAATATACAGACGAATAAAAATGCATTGCAGCTCACTCGCAAGACACTCTCAAGTGATGAGCTTGTTTTGTTCTTATTGTATGGTATTTAGGAGATGATGTCGCCTTTAATTGGCGCCGGCTACTTCTTTTCACATAGGGATTTAAGAAAAAAAAGGATAAATCATAATAAAAATAATGAAATCATAGCAACACAAATTCCAGTCCCATAATTACACTAATGCCACACTATAACTGGAAGTTTTGGTTTTGATTTATTTTACAACATCAATACATTTGTACCACTAAAGAATGTAGCATTTATGGTGAGAATAGCATGGTGAAAGATGCATATCTGCAGCTTGACCAGCCCCGCTACCCTCTGGCACAAGAACAGCAATATGCAGTACATAAGAGTAAGTCGTACGCAAAATTTGAAGTCGCAATTCCAAAAACTATATCATATAAACGCTCAAAATGTCATAGTTACATAAGAAAGAAGAAGCATTCAAAGACACCATATTTAAAATTGAATTTTTAGACATTGCACGTAACCTGTCATCTGTTAGTTTGAATTTGTTTAGTACATTGCGTAGGTAATACTGCAGTAGCTGCGATCCATAGTTTGTAAGCGGCCGTGGAGTGTGCCAGTGAACAGTGTTTCTTGTTGAACGCACAAAAGGATTAAAATTAAGTTTGCTAATGTACGTGTGTGGCGGCTGTTATGGATAAGTTCTGATCCAAATGTTGTTAAGAGGTAGTACTTGTAGAAAGTTTTGATTTCTAAAATATTAAATCTTGCACATGATTCGGACATATGTGCATTATACAGTATACCTGCTGTGAAACATATGGCGTTTCTTGCAATATGATTAAGTCATGTAATAATTTCTTGGTCCCGGTATCTCAAATGAAATGGCAGCATTGCAGATAAAGAGTAAATACAGCATTACATATAAGTTTCGCTGTTCTGGTAATGTGCGATGACATTTTCTTAGGATTCTTACTACTTTACAAAGTTTATTTCTTATGTAATTGGTGTGGCGGTCCCAGGACATGTATTCATGAAATACAACTCCCAATGCCTTCGCAAAGGAATATAATTCTATGTTAACATTATTTAGGTATAAAGAATCGAGCATAGGGCATGTTGCATATCTGGCTCGGAAAAGAACAGCGTTTGTCTTAGAACAGTTTATTTGTACTGTTTTTTTACCGTCCAAATGTACAGTCTACTTAGTGTGTCATCTGCCAATGCTATGATATTATCATCCTTCATTTTAGAAAAGAACAAACTGGTGCCATCTGCACAAGTATCATATTCTATTGAACTGTCTGCTCTTACGATGCCGTTTATAAAAATGATAAACGAAAGTAGGCCAAGTATGCTACTCTGCGGTACGCCATGTTTAAACTTTGCTAGTCGACACTCGCACCAATGTGTATAGCGCTTCCCTAAAGCGCAATTACTCAGTTACCCAGTGCGAACCCCTTGCTCTTGTTTGGGCCATCTCCACATTTCGGCCGTACCTCTTTGGCCGCGAGAAATAAGTCTGTCGCATTAGGCCGGCGTCGATGAAGGAGACGTAGAAGTTGCTCGCCGCCATCTTGGCTGCTGTGATTCCTGTGCTGTTCGCCTTACTTGTAAATATTTGTAAATATACGTTCTTTTGTGCAACAATATTATGAGGGGAACTTTTTCCTTCGCTTGTTTGAATAAATACTGATCTGTCATTCAAGAAGTTGGATATATATCCACCGTAGCGTCCTTCCAGAGACTCCCAGTTCTAGCTGACCACACAGTATATGAGCATGGCTGACTGCGTGGAAGGCTCGTTTAATGTCTAAAAAACCGCTATCGTGAGATTTCCCCTAACGTGTTCGTGTTCAACATATGTAACAATATCCAAAAGTGCATCCATGGCGCATCATCGCCTCCGAAATCCTGCCATGTGATCGGGAAGTGGTTCTGTTTGCTCACACCTCCATTGCAGCCTAGTGTCAGTCATTTTCTTCTTGACATTGTATAAGCAGCTCGTCAGACTCACAGGACGAAAAGACTCAAGAGAAAGAGGTGTTTTGCCAGGCTCAGTATAGGTATTACACGTACCATTTTCCAAGAGTCAGGAACAGACTCCTTTTTCCACAAGTCATTGAGTGATTCCAAAAGTGCTAATCGACTACTAGGTCCCATGTTTTGCAACTTACCGTATGTAATGAAATCTGGACCTCCAACAGTCTTTGTCTTACAAGACGCAAGCCCACATTTTAGCTCCATGATAGAGAATTCATAGTTTAATTGTACATGCTGCTACTGAAAAGACGCAAAAACTTTTTGTTTTGCCATTTCAACCAATCATTGAAAGTCGGCGTAAGTAATGGATACGGTTGTTCTAGTTATAACTTTGCAGAATTCCTCAGCAATCACTAATTGTCAAGTATCCTTGGCTATGGTAGGAGCACTAAATGGTTTTGTTTGAGCAACAGGGCCGCTTAATGCACGAACCGTCATCCATATTCGTAAAACTGGTGTCAGGGGAGACAACGCATCGCAGAATTCACGCCATCTTTTCCCCCTAATTTTTGTAGTCGTCTCCGCATGACTGAGTTGATTTGCTGCGAATTTCTGTCTGATTCTATATTTCCGCGATAAGCTCTTTCTGCTCTTCTTCTTACAGCTCTCAAATGTTCATGTTCTCTATCAACTGACATTTGCTCGTCAGGAATGGGCACTTGCTTCGTACACAATTTGATTGTGTCTTGTATCGCTGATGTAAGTTTTTCTACGTCAGCTTCACAATCCACTCTACTGGACTAGTGTTACCGAAAGAGCTGCCAGTTTGTTATATCCACGTATCTTCGTTTTGCAGTGCTTCTTACACCCATATGTGATATGAGAATTGGGAAGGTATATCGTTTCCACGTGTTTCTCGTCTGTTGTCCACCCAGCGTCGGTAACAAGATCATTAGAGCGCAGTGTTACATCTAGGCCTCCGGACATACGGATGCACCTCCCGCCTGGGTTACCACGACGTGAACAGACCATGCTCTACCGTCTGTGGCTAGGCGTTGCCTTTACTAACTCATATGCTTTCCTCATTGGAATGGCCAACAGCCCCACGTGTGACACATGCAACATCGACGAGACGCTCGCACATATTATCTGTGTCTGCCCGCGTTATAGTGCTCAGAGACAAGTGATGTGCAGAGTACTGGACCAGTTGGACAATCGTCCACTATCAGAACTAAAAGCTTTTGGTCAATGCTCCGAAAAAACATCCGCGTTGAAGGCCTTACTCGCGTTATTAAGGTTCCTGCGGTCTACGGGGCTTCACGACAGACTCTAAGAATGCCACCCCCTACCGCTCTTTACTGTACGCGCTTTGTTCATGCTTGTCTCTCTTTCTTTCTATCTTCCTCTTCCGCTATGTTTCTCTTTTTATCCCCTTTAACCCGTCCCCCTGCGCAGGGTAGCCAACCGGAACTACCTCTGGTTAACCTCCCTGCCTTTCTCTGCATTATCTTATCTCTCTCTCTCTCTCTCTCTCTCTCTCTATGCAACTGGCGTAGCGATATCCCCGCATAAATGTGACAGATCCATCATTTAATACTGACAGATTGCATCTTTCCGCGGCGCATTGAACGGTATTCCCATGGGCGCTGCAGTAATTACTCCCCCCACCCCTGCTACCTTGTGTGCGTTAAAGACTCCACATATAATGATGTTTGATCCTGTGATGCTAAAGATATTTACCAAATTATCAATCGTAATACGTCTCGAAGCTTGAAGGTAAATGCTTACGACTGTTACACATAGTTTTTCGAGATATACTTTGCAGGTAACATATTCAGGAAAGTCTGAACTGCTTCATTGAATCAGGTGAGAGGCCGAATCTTTTCGAACGCAGAGCATTGTTCTACAGTTTCCGGCTGGACGAGAGGATTTATACATTGTCTAATTAGCAAGACGGAAGTCATCACGTACTCCAGCCTTTTCTATACGTAGCGCAGGGAAGCTGTTTTGTGTGACTAACTTGCGAAAATCAGCATATTTGGATCGAAGGCCATTAGCGTTCCGCTCAAATACTACGACATCTTTGTATTGAATATTCAGGGTTGCCATCCGGTAGCACTGATGTGGACAGCTGGCTCACTGATTGCTCCATAGACAACAGTGCCTTTACCTCTGGAAGCTTGATCGCCTGAGGTACAGCTGTGATAATTGCTCGACCTGTAGCAAACAGCATGGGTAGCATCAGCCGTCCAACACTGAGTGGCGCGGTGTTATCCTGGAATGCCGATGTTCCGGTCGCCGTCTGCGGTGATCGATGGGTGACGTTCTAAGATTCCGGAGGTTCTCCTAGGTTAGGTCGCTGATATTTTTCATGATGCGCGGTCGTCAATGGCCGTAGCAGGATGATGACTACGCTGTCTCTCGAACAGTTGCGCAGCTTGCTGCTTTAATGCCGTCGAATCCGATGCTTCTTTTGAATTTTGTTCAGTTGCTGTAAACTGGCGATTTTTCGTTGGACTTATTGCATCAAGGTTCGGAAGAGACTCCTTGTGCCGCGGTTGTTTCCCATGAATTAATTCATATTTGCGTAGCATGGATGCACCCTTGTTCTGGAGACATCCTGAGAAAGGAGCCGTATGATTACCCGCACATTTTTTTAAATTTAGGCTGTCGCACACACTTGCATTCAGCATGCTCATGGTTCTCGGAGCAGATTTTACATCGACGTATCCCGCGACAATTTCTTGGTAGGTGTCCAAACCTCTGACACAACATCTAAAGGCAGGTCCAAGGGTGTCTGGTGAAACCCAAGTGGATTGCCTGAGGCAGTGGCTTGTCATCTCCAAAGTGAAGGATTACACTGTGCAAAGAGCGCGATTTAACTGTACCATCCTCCAGACGGTAGCATCTTGCTTGTCCGCGGACTGATATTACTCCAAAATCTTTCAAAAACTCGAGCAGTTGCCCTTCAGTGTACTGAAGTGGCACGTGACGTATCTTTCCGATATTTCGAGTGTACAAACCCGGTACGCAGGGCTTAACTTTTCCTCCCACTCAGTGGCTTCATAATCGCTTAGGTCATAGCTTGAAGTACTCCCGTTGAAGTACTACCGCTGAACCGACTTCCCCGAAAAATGTTAAATCAATGAGTTCTACCAGCACAAAACACTGGAGCCGAAACTTAGAAGATGCAAAAGAGACTTGAAGTGAAGCCGAGTTACGCACATCAAGTAATGGAACGGGAAATTACCGTTACGTTAACGTTACGTAACGTTAAGCAAGAGGAAACGAAAACAACTGTGCATGTTAGACGAAAAGTAACGCGCATAGCTGATATTTTAGTTCAAACTAAGAGGAAGAAGTCGACTAAAGGAAAGGAAGATATCTTGCAAAGCCTAGAATTGATTACCGGAGGTCTTGTAGGATTTACCGTAGATACAATACCTGGCCTGCAAGAACTATTTATCTTGGCGGGTGATCGCACGACACAAAGCAGGTATACACATTTTTTTTTTCAGTGGAGCATAAGGTTAAACAAATACAGTTAAAATTTAAATTAAATTCTAGGGTTTGACGTGCCAACACAAAGACATATTTAAGAAGCACGCCGTAGTCTCCGGAAATTTCGACTAGCTGGGGTTCTATTAACGTGCCGCTAATGCAGTGGACACGGGCGCTTTTGCACTTCGCCCTCCACCTACGCCCCTTCGCACCTACGCACCTTCGCCCTCCACCCCACCCCCCCCCCCCCCCCTAACAAAAACAAATTGTCGTAGGTTATGTTTACCAAGGCTGGCATGCTTACATTAGGTTTTTTCCATCATTCTATCAAATCGGCTTCAAGAATGACACAGGCGTTCCTTCGAAGAAGCAGCATTCGATGGGGTTTCTCGAACTTACTTGAAACTGCACGCATATATCCTCCATTGCGCTATTTGATATGCAGTTATTGAAAGCCATCGGTCAAATGGCCCGAACTAGGATTCTCGTTTGCTGCGACACGAGTATACTTGTAAAGATACGTTTACACTGTCTGTAGCCATCACGGCACTCGGCAGCTGAGCTTCTCCAGCGACATTGCGACCCGGGTGCATCATTCGGTACAAGAGATCGCTTTTACCGTGCGATTGTCAACAATGCCACTCCACTGAAGACAAAACGATCGATTCGCGTTATACAGACGTCACGTCCTAGCTCTCTCTTTCCTCTCTCTTCTTATTCTCCTCTCTCTGTTTTATTGCTTCACTTGGCTCGTCGCGGTAACCTTAACTTCGTTTTTTTTTCTTGCGAAGTAAGATTTTCATGGCAGAAAATTTTGTTTTTAAGAGCGCTCTGGTAGGTTTCTGAGGACGTCTGAATAAGGCGTGATTCTGAGAAAAAGACATGAAGAAAAAGTTCGTTTATATACAAACTATAAAGGAGTCTGTGCGCCATGCTGTCAGTGCCGACTCGGTGGAGGAAAAGGGTCGATGTTGAATCTCAGGAGACGGGCCCGTCCGCGACCTGGCTGAAAGCGAAACAAGTGAGGGCGACAGACTTTGAGATTCTTTCTTTCTTTCTCTCTTTCGTTTTTTTTTCTGCTCTGTTTCCGCATAGCGCGTTACAAAACCGAGAGAAGTGTTTGGGGGATTAAAAAGATGGGACAGCGCGGGAAATCGGACGGAGACGTCTGACCAAGAAGCATGTTGGAACGAAAAAAAGCAAAAAGAAGAAGCTCGCGTGAGCACTTACGTCGTCGAAATAAGCGTCCCGACCGAGCAAAGACGTATTTGTACGTCGCGCAGAATTGTTCGCGCGTAAAAGAATAGTAACGTACTTCAATTTTCTGTAGTTTTCTTAGCCCTGGAAAGCGGGACGACGGCACAGAGAATGGAAACAGGTAAAGACGGAAGAAAGAAAGAAAGAAAGAGAGAGAGAGAGAGAGAGACCTAAAAAAAGGAATAGGTAGAAAAATCTGAACACTAGAGCCCCTAGTTTTGTGGCGCAAATCATTTCCCCACCTTCCGCCGCCGCTTGTGCAGCGCATATAAGGTGGCCCGAAGGTCTCTGCTTCCCCGGGAGATTACCGGAAGGGAATCTGTTGGGACAACGTGCCTAGAATTCGCGACAAGAAATTGAAATCGGAAAGAAAACTTTGCAAAAAAAGTAAGAAATGACAAATAAAAATGGGAGAGCGAGATGACTCGATTGAGGGGCGTGAGATCCGGACCTCTCGCGTAGTCGCGCTTCGGTTACGAAAGAATAAGCCGGCTGTGTGGCTTCGACTTTCGAGCGAACAAGTATTCGTCGGCTGCAAAGGCAATAAACTTTCATCGGGCGAACGACAATGGTTAGTAGCGGTCGTTTGAATACCGTTCGGCGTAAGGTTGTGGGGTGTTAGAAAATTCGGGGGGAGGAGGGGGGTCACGTTTATCGCTTTTGTCCTATTTGCTTTTCCCACTTCATTTCCCTAGCTTTCGCGAAATTATAAACGAAGCAGAAGGGGCACGCGAGAACGGTGATACTTATCGAGTTGCTTTTCTTGAGTTTGATTCGCTCACCCTTTTTATCTTAAAGTTTTTTGTGCGCTTCGCTGTCATCGCTCTGAACCTATTTTCCCGATTGCGTAGTGTGCTCCCGTCGTTACTCTGAACGCCAGCCACGTCAGCTCCAGGAAGCTTCTGTTTTTACGTGCACCAGTAGTTTTGGGCGTTCACCACGCGGCATTAATGTCCTTCTTTTTTTTTCCGACTGATACCAATGCACCCACACACAAAAAAAGAAAGATAAATGAATTTTGTGCACCAATTTATTTAACTTTGTGTTTCAATCTGTGTAAGCTCTTGGACACGTGCGCCTTGTTTACGGCATGACCCCGAAGCGAATAATTGTTTTATGCGTGTGTGTTCATACATAAAAAGATCATTGCACTGCTGCTTCTATGAGTCCATTACTAAAGAGAAAGCAAGCGACCTCGGCGAGCAACTTGTTTATGTGTAATCTGTTGCAGCCATGATAAAATTACATTCCCTGAAGGGTAGGTGCTCGGGCTAGCAGGTATGTACATGTCACTAAAATGGTTAAACTAGCGTGAAACACACGGGACAGAAAGAAGGCATGAACTAGCGCTCGTGTTGTCCTTATGTTCTTTCCGTCCCCTGTGTTTTGCGCCAGTTTAACGTATTGATTTTTTAATAACTTTCTTTTACCTAGAAAGAGAAAGAAGGGAAGAAGGAAAGGCAGGGAGGTTAACCAGATTGAGTCCAATTTGCTACCTTACACGTGGGGAGGGGAATGGGGAGTGAAAGAGAGAGAGAGAGAAAAAACTTAGGTGTAGCATGTCTATAATTGGGCACTCAAGTCTGTTGCCTTCAGGTATTGAAAAAGCGCTCGAACTTCTTTCTGGGCTAATGGACTGCAGTGAGACCAGGCTCCCAAGATCTTCGCTTCCGTAAATGGCCTGTCATCCAGTCTATTCAAGGCGCACTGGAGAGTCTGACGTTGATTATCGAAGCGAGAACAGTGGCGCAGCAGATGACTGATAGTCTCTTCACACTTGCACTTAGCACACATTGGTGAATCTGCCATTCCAATACGATAGCTGTAGGAGTTGGTAAATGTTACTCCTACCCACAGCCGACATAGCAGTGTTGCGTCATGTCGTGAAAGGTTCGCTGGTAATTTATTTTTCAGCGATGGGCCGAGGCTCTATAAACGACACTTAGAGTTCTGTGGTGTATGCCAGTAACTTAACGTGATGGTACGAGCGAGACTGCGAAGCTCTCTTGCAGCGTCGACTCTCGGTAAAGGTAAAAGGAGTGTTGGTGCGCCAGCCTGGGCGCGTCGGGCAGCGTCATCGGCGAGGTGATTACCAACGACACCACAATGTCTCGGCAGCCACTGAAATATGATATCATGTCCTCATTCAGAAGCGCAATGACAGGTTTCGTTGATTTGTGACACCAGCTGTTCATAATTGCCACGTCGTAAACGTCGCAAGCTCTGGAGAGCTGCTTTCGAACCATAAAATATTGCCCATTTGTTGGGCGGTTCTTTTTCAATGTATTCGACAGCAGCGCGAAGAGCGGCCAGTTTGGAACCTGTAGCTGTCGTTACATGTGAAGTCTTAAACTTGATGACGACCGATTGAGATGGTAAAACAATGGCGCCCGTAGAATGCCCGTAGACCAAACGTATATTTTGAGAAATACTGTCGTTAAATATCGAGCACCTGGCACTGCCTCCTTAAGTTGACAGCTAATACGACGCTCTGTCCTAATGCTCTCCCTACCAATACAGGGCTGGGAAAAGATACTCTTTAAGTATCATGATACATTACAAGAAACTGGGGAAACAAGTATTTGAGATACAGAGGCAAGATACTACCGCAATTACTGTATACGATACGATATTTTCCACTTGTGTCTTAAGATACTTCGATACATTCGCCAATTTATTAATAAGGATCTGTATAATGTACCAGCGAACGCGTACGCACAAAAATGTTTTCTGGGACATTTCTTAACTCCAACCAACATTGTTCGATTTGAAAGAAATGTCTGCTAGCATCTCAAAATTTTTGTTTTTCTTGCTCAAAGTATAATGTTTTCATTAGTAAACAATTTATTGCGGTTGGTTTAGCTGCGTAACATGAATTCAAAACTCTTCATACGCTGCGCTGTGAGTGGTCTTTGCCTGTCCCTTTTGTAATTGATGGTAGCTGTGGCTCTGTTTACCGACCACATAGCGGGTTATGATCTAACTACAAGAACGTCAATAAGAAGCCTCCGCACGATAGCGCAAGTACCGCTGTGGCGTTTCGCCTTGTCCGTAAACGCATTACCACTTACGCAATACCGGATTACCGGAGAGGTGTGCAGAAGCCACAAGGCTGGTAGCGGACATTTCTTGTGACGCATCGTGTATAGAAAAAGCACATAAAGGTGTAATGACCTTTCATATTCTTATTTGCAGGCGTAATGCGTTCGTTAGCGACACATTCATTAACCTGCAACCATCGGCGCCATAACGTAAAGCCACTCCAAACTTTTCTATTCCAATTCTGCAGTCAGCCCTCCGCGATTGGCCAAAACTTTTTAGACCACCCCCACTTCACCTATCTGTCACGCGACATCACAAAAAGTGCGATAGCTCCCCACCTGATATGACGTGTACACACTGATTCATGATTTGACCGAACAAAAGAAAAATAGTTATTTCTGATTCGACGCCTTTTCGCCATTAGCCCTCGGCTATTGTTCAAGAGTTTTCAGGCTGCACCGACTTCACCTGCCTGCCACGCGACGTCACAAAACCGCAAAACTTCACCGGGTCAAAGCGAGGTGTACGAGTTAAAGATGCATTAATATGCCGAACAAAACTGAATTTTCTTCTGAATAGCCGCAGGCTGCCCCGTTCTGAAAGGAATAAAAGATGGCTGCCACCGATCGCTCAGGCACTGGCTACTCGGACTTGCCGGAGAGCATGGGTTTATTTGCGTGTAATAAAGCTTTCTGCGTTGCCATGTAACGTTTTCGAGCACTTTCTGCACGTTTACGGCCTCGTTCTGGCAACTCTTCTTTGCTGAGGATCCGTTTTAGCGTCATTCTTAAGCTTCCGTTGCATGCCGCCGCGATTGTCGACGAGCCACCGCAAGCTAGGTAAGAGAAAGCGGACCAATCGCAGACGCCGGCTTCACCCTCTGCATCCGGTTACCGATTTTCAGTGCAGTGGCTTGGCCCCATCGAATCCCTTTCCACTTGAGCGTGCTCATCGCCTCTTGAGGGCCAATTAGATAAGACAACCCGCTCAGTGTAGGCAATGTTATTTGTTTTTTAAGCCAACAGAATTGATCTCCTATGAATGAAGAGAGCGCTTGATTGGTCTGTTGAGACAACCCTGCGGTTTACCGCCCGATGCTTGCGTCGGAGGTTACGCAAATTTGACGTAAGGAGATTGAATAAAAACATGTTGGAATAGTTTTACGTTATAGGGCCCCGTTTTACGATCTTTCTTCGACGAGAAAACTTGTGCCGATCTAAAGCGTGTCATGTAACATAGGCCAAAAGACAAAAGATGCGCCTTCTACGCATTGGTTCACAACAGTGAAACGTGCATACATAAGATCGTTCAAATCACTTATGTGTCAGATCCACTAGACGCAAGACAACCCCCTTCTTGCATTCTTCAGACTTCATAACAAAGCACCAAGCAAGATAAACTTCGATAATGACATTACAGCGGCATCATAATTTGCGCGAAAGACGCCTCCCGCATTGGCGTCCGCACCACAGTACGGTGGCTATACGAGCAAGTTTCATGACACCGACACAACTAAAAAAGAAGTGGCAGTTTCGCCCGAAAGCCGAAACGTCGATTGCGATAGCATATTTGTGGACAACTTTACGAAGTAAGGATGGTCATTTTATCGGTCGTGTAAACTTGTAAACACAGGTATACTAAATAAATTAACAAGCATGGTGCCAGGCGCGCGCAAGCAAACATGAACTCACCTCACTCAGTGACCGCGGAAACTCGCTGTCAAAACGCTGGAGTGAGGAAGCGCGGCAGCAGCAGCGAGCGAATTGACCTTCGTACTGCCTTTTAGAGACATCAACGCGAAGTAAACAACGGAAACAAAGCGCACAGGCGGACCCTGTCCCCGTCGTAAATGGCTTTCAAGATACACCGTTGCCGGAGTAGAACGCGCCCTGCTCCGTCCCCTCTCACCGGCGCACTAAGCGCTACGGAAGACGGCACGCTTCCTCCCCACTTTCCTCGCTTGCATGCGCGGAGATTGTGCCGCGATCCCCACCCCACCGTCGCACGCTTTCACTCGGTGCAAGGCGACGGTTTTATTGCCCTTGGACTTTTGCAGAACCTCACAACGACGGCGATGGCAACGGCGATGGCGACGGCAGAAATGCTCATGGAGTGCCCATACAGTTTCTTTCGCCAGAGAACAAAAAAAGAAAAGAAAGCTCAGCTACACGCATACGTTCGCGCGCTTGTTTTTGCCGAGATGGCTCGAGCGCCACCACGTGACTACATGTGACCCTGCTCCACTAATGGAGGCGCGCAGTCCTCGTCGCCTGTCCTCGCTGCAGGGCCCTAATGGAAAGACAAAATAATGTCGCTGCCTTTAGTTGCATTCAGGTGGCTTAGTGGCACCAGCAGAAGCTTCAGAAGTGGACTTCAGCCAACGTTTATAGTTTCACACGGTGATCTTGCGATACCAGTACCATGTATCTTAAGATACACGATGAATTCTTTGATGTGTCCGTTAGTGATACACGTCTTGCCAGACGTATCATAATACAGGTACAGGACACCTAAAGAGTATCTACGATAGTATCTAAGATACATGTATCTTCGATACCGCCCAGCACTTTTACCAAGCCGCTTTCTTCTTATGCGACATAAGTATAACGATTATTTTTATTGGGCCAATGATACGGGACAAGAATACGTGATAAAAGAACAAGAAATAATCGTCGGAGAAACGTTACTTCTAAAGAAGCCTTTCAAGAACACATAAAGTTACTGAACAGAAATCCGGTTAACAGCGAAACTTTTAGTAACTTCCCTGCAAAGCTCCAAGTTTCTTAAAGGACCCCCTCAGCTGGCTCCTTCTAAAATTTTACTTATTTACCGGAAGTTGTAAAGTTCGGTCTACTCGAAGCTTTCTTACGCAATAATTTTTTAAAAATTGAGTCATCTCTAGAGAATGGGAAAAGTTTAAATGTTTCGGTGCCATGCTACCTAGAGGGGAGCTTCACTGCTAACATTGGCCCTACCCCCCTTGAGATCGACATGCGTCCGCGGGAGACATTCCTTGCCGGCCTTCACCTATACAGCAGCCGAGAGAGCGCGTCAAGCTTACGTCACGCGCCCAGCCTGCTCTTCAAAGCGAAGTACCAACAAACGGATTTGCATATCATTTTACCTTTTACTGTGGCGATGAGCAAAACGAGAACAAGGTAAAAGCGAGATCCAACGTTTCGACAGGTGCACTTGCCTTTCGTTGGCTCCCGCTTTTACCTCGTTCTCGATTTGCTAATCACCTTGAATTTCCATTTCCCGCCTCCCTCGTGTTTTCTCACCTTTTACCATGTATTTTCTGGTGTCTGCGTGTTTTTTCTTAAGAAATGTAATTACAATTGATGTGCTGACATAATTAATTTATTATTTCATTTATTTGCTGTATTGGTATTACGAAATGGTCAAAAAACGTTTCATTATTGGTGCTTCAAATTTACGATATTATTTATTATACTTCTTGGTTATTTTTAGTTGTAGTCCCAACTGCCTTGTAAAGAGTTCATTGGCCCTGTCAAGCTGTCCATAGCAGCTTTTAGTCAATGAACTTCTCCAGAATCTATTCTTTCTAGGAAATAAAAAATCATTTGATTTCATTTGATAACCCCTCTATGCTGACTGGGAAAGTAGCGCCAGTGAGCGCATTTGCAGCTTTGTGTAAAAAACAAAATTTCTAACATAAACAAATAATGTCTGCTTATAAGTGTCTTTAAAGCGCACCAACCTCCTAACGGAAGTGTATATTATTAAACGGATTCTTTGATTTTTTTTTCAATGATTAAGCCAGTTGGTTTGTGTCATTGGCCACGTACCACTTGGCCCATAAGATGAGCCCATTCTTGGCTAATTCACCAGAATAGGTACGTGCCACTTCGACACGGGACGTGCAACGTTAGGACGTACTCCCTCCACCCCCCCTCCCTCCCCCAAGAGACCTCTTACATTTATTTACCAATCTGTCGTGTTCCTCCTTGTATTCAGTTGTGATCACCGTTTCCCAGACGAGTATCATACATCACCTTTGTCCTCCCGACAACTGTGTCTGGCATCCTGCGGCCGCCAGATCTAGTGCTTGCATTTCGGCTAAGCTCGTGAACGGCGTAGTGCAAAAAAATAAACAAATTGCATGACATTAAAGTAGCAACCTTTGCAGTGCATAAGCGTAAACATTGCATGAGAATAAATGTTGCACAGGGTGAAAATAAATATAATTGTCGGCATCGCTATTAGCTGTATAGCATTTCATTATTGTCGTCCCTAAAGCTTCGCTTTACATGGACACCAGCGTGTGCTTCGGATCTGTGCGTTTCTTTTCTTTTCTTTCTTTCTTTGTGTGCTCACCCACTTTTGCTTGACGGCGAACTTCTAATGGTGGTTCTGCGTGTTCTGCATTGGATGATTTACTGAAATCAGGTGCCATAATCGATGACTTTGCAGGCATTCAGTGCAATGCGGACGCGCCTACAGTGTGGTGTTTTCTCTCTGCCGTTAACTGATCAGACTGATGGAAAACCAATTGCATCTAACTAATCACTTATAATCAACTACAGTTTTAGATAGTATTGTAACTGACAAATTACATTGTTCGCTGCGCCCACTGTAATTAAATTACTTTTTTTTTCAGCGACCAATTACATGCAGCCAGTTACTTGATTGACGAGGCAAGCTGTAACTGATGACGCACCATTGAGAACTTGAATTCGGCACTAACTGCAGCCAGAAAGCCCGCAGTCGTGCCTCGCAGCATCTTCGGGGACGCTCATGTTCAGACACGCAAGACCTGACGCCTAAATATTTGTTTTCTTATCTCATAACGCTCCACCAGCTGTTGTGCGGTGAATTGAACCAGTGCTGGTATGTCCCGATAGGAACGGGAATCCACTCCGGACGTTATAACGCCAGGAAATCACATTAGGACAATCTTTTTCAGCTTTTCACAGGCCTATGCCGGGAGCGCCTTCTTCGAGTCCCAGCCACAACGAAGCACTGGGCTTCATAGATGATCAAAACGCGGGCACCGTGGTACTGAGCAGCCGCAATCTTTTGCGCATGGCTGTTCCAACATTACAACATCTCCGGTGGCACGCACACCGAGCAAGTTTTTAGTGTCGCTGCTGATGTCCTTATATATGTATATATATGTATACGAGAAAACGAGGGAAGATGAGTGACGAAAATTTTGAAAAGCAATCGTTAGTGAAGATAAGGAATTTGCGAAGGGCTGCAGAGGACGAGGCTATGTCGTTCTATCTATACTGTATCTGTGCAATGTTAATAAAACATCGCAGGAAATTAGCGTAAATGTAATCCATGACGTTTGAGTAATTCGTCAATTACTTTCTTGAAGCAGTGATTGGTAAATGCAATCAACAGCATCTTTGTTTTAAGCAATTGTAATTAAAATCGGTTACTTTGTTTCTGTAGCGTGTACAAGCCCGGAAGAGATGTCCGTCGAAAGCAAGGGCGCGCAAACTGCCATTTGAATTTTCAGCTGTTTTCGCGGCTAACATTTGTGTAACACCGTGCATACTCGATTCTCCGCGCGTGATCTACGCCCCACGCTTGTGTGTTTGCGACGCAAAAACGTGTTGAGGAGCCAAACATGATGAGGCGTCCAAACGTGATGAGGGATGCAAACCATGATGAGGCGTCGTGATGAAAGAGAAAGAGAAAAGATGAATCTACGCCACTGTTTTATATTACGGAAAATTGCCCTCGGAACAATAACCTCAGGCACTGACGCCATTTCGAAACAGTAGCTGCTAGTCTGAATATTAATTTCTTCCCTCAAGGTTGTACATATTCGTTAATTTTATTTAATTTGAGAGGGATGTCGTGCTGCGACATTGCGTTTTATGCTACCGAGGACAGGTTGGCGCCGTAAACTAGGTCTAACTTTCGCATGTTGAAGCAGAAATGGTGTTTTGCATGGGCGAGCGCTTCAAGTGTCAGCCTAAGGAAATGGCTGAGGGAACAAACGTAGGCTTAAATCTCGGGTGGTGGTGGTGGTGGTGGTGATAAACTTTATTGAAAAGGGGAAGGGTAAAGAGGGACGTGGCTGAGCGTTAGGGCTCAAGTAAGGCCCTGGGCCTGCTTGGCCTTTTCCGCCCAGTCCACCAGTTCCAATTGTCGGTCGACGTCCTCGGAACTGAGCCAGGCTGTCCAGTCAGTCTCGCTGCTGACGGGGGGATGAGAGAACGGGAGCGAGGTGCATTCCCACATTATGTGTGTGAGTGTTCCTGTCGTTTGTTTACATTTCTTTGCAGCTCAAAGGCACATACGGCATAGGAACTTTCCCGAGTGGAGGGAAAGCGGGTTGAAAGCGATCGGGAAGCGCCAAGTACTCAAGCAATCTGCCGCACGAGTGCCTCATTTGAACGTGGTGCGCTTAGGGAAGTGCTACAAGTACTCGCTGCCATGGTAACCGCAGTATAGCCCATGTCAGAGCGACGAGCAGCCACCACCTGGCACTGCAAATTATTTTTCCTCAAGGGAACGAGTTAGTGCTGCCATCTGCAGGCAGACAATGCACCACGCTGACGGCCGTTTAACGAAAGCAACGGTAGGTAGCGGAGCGAAGCCAGAACCGAGCTTTTCTTCGTGGTTGGCCAACCGTTTCGCTAATAGTATGTCTGCTACTCCCATTGGCTGGTTCCTTTTCTTACTTCCCGCTTTTTGTAAATTGGGGACGGAAAATAAGAACACGGCAGAACAGAGATACGTGACTGAGACTTGTCGGGATAGACGCCCCGCAAAGCACTGCGGGGCGCTTAGGCCGAGATGCTTATAGTCATACAAAGAAAGAAAAAAAAGAAAGAAGAAAAGAGAGAAAGAAAGAAAGGAAAGTTCGTGGTTGTTTACCATGACCATTAAATACAGAAAAATTTCATTGTATAAGGAATCCAAGCATATTTAGCGCCAGCAAACAAGGACGTAAGGGAGACGACAACACAGACGACAAATATGCTTTCAATTTACCAACACGCCCAACAAATGGCAATGCTATAAGGAATCCATCGGGTCATCAGTAACGTCCTCGGGCGACATTCGTGCAAAAACAGTGCTGCCCATAAAGACAGAGGTTTCGTTTGCATAGTACGCTACTGTGTAACCGCATTAAATTTATATTATTTACACAGGTGTAGTCTGGAGATCTCATTTCTGAAAAATTTCCGTAAAGATGCTGAATGTATTGATGACTATTATTTTTATTTTGTCACTTGTTTGTTTGTCTAATGTAAGGCTTCTTGAAGGTCCGCTTCGTAAAATTAGTTTGAATTGCAATTCCTTGCTCTCTCACAGTGACGTGTTTGGAGTGGTGTCATTTGTTTCACGTTCTTTGTTTTTCTTATAACATATTTCTTCCTAATTCTTTTTCTATCTGAATCAGTCAATGAATCTTCTTTCCGTTTCTTTTTTAATGGAAGCGTTCATTGTTCAGTTAAGGAAACGACCATGAGAGCACCAAGACGTAGCCGCTATTTCGTGACCTACATGACACGCATATCATGACATCCATGTCATGATCTATCATTTATGTTCGTCATACACCCTTGTCGTAGCAGCAGAAGCTTGATGTAGGCGAGTTGGTGTAATATACTTGAAGAAAGAACAGCGCTAGAAAGACGCAAAAGAACATGTACGATGGGCAGGCGCTAACTTCCAACTAAATTTTATTTGAAGAAACAGGGCTTAATTAGATGGGAAAATCGAATAGTACCACCATGACGTCAAAACATCTCTGTCACATCAAAAATGAAATCTATTTTTCAGCAAGTACCACTCACAAGCAACTAATTCACATGCCCTCGACCCTAGCAGTGTAAAACGCTTCTAATATCTCCCTTTCTAGTCTATCTCCAGAACGCGCCAGAAACTTGGTGTCATGAAGATACGGACGGTATTTCTGACGTTTACAATGTTCAGCCACATGACCTCCCGCATTGTCCTTTACGGCCCCATTGTGCTCTCGCGCCCTTTCATTGTAACACCGCCCCGTTTGCCCAATAAGGGTATCTCATATCTCTTATCTCGCATCTCTTAGGGTATCTCATATACGATATTTCTATTGCATTCCGTGCACTGCGCTGCATGTTTCTTGCAGCATGATCCTGGTTCTGAGTTTTTTCAGCATAGGACATCTCTTGGCCAATTTACATGATGCGCTAAAGACAAGATTAACATTGTGCCATTGCGCATTCTTGAGGTTGTGGGACATCCTGTGCCAATATGCAATCACTTGTACTTCCTTTCATCTGACTTTTTTTTGTTAGTTCCCTCCCCGTCCTGTTTGATCTTTTGAAGAAGCTTGTCTTCGAGGGTAGCTAGAAACTATACAAGAAGGGAAACCAGCTAGGCGCAGCCTTGTAACCTGGTTGTTAAAGCTGCTTTCTGCTTTCTGGATGCAGCATTTATTTAGAGCTTCCTTTAGAAAAGTCATTGCAACTCCTCTTTTTACCACCTTGGAGTGGGAACCGTCATATGATATCAACTGCTTGTTCAGCGTTGGCTGGTATTCCAAACAAACATGCATGTTCAATAAAGTGAGATTCAGGCCCAGGAAACAAATACAATTATCACTTGTCCTTTCGCACGTGAAATTTAGAACCTCCGATGCATTTCTAAAAGTGGTAATTACTGATTCGATGTTGTCATCTAGCCTCGATCCTGGTACTATGTTAACAACCACCAGGAAGTCATCAACGGACCTCAGTATGGTAGGGGCACATGAACATGCACGACTGAACCAGAATGCTATTTACACATTTGTCAAAGGCACTAAGAAAGATATCCGATAGAATGAGGACTAGCAACGATGCAATGCAAATACCCCTGCGTTGTACTGTTGGTTTTTCAAACTAACGACGGTTTATTGAAGGTAAAAGTTCAAAAGTTGTAGAAACTGGTCACTATGCCCTCCGGTTGCACAACTGAACCTAACTTCACCAAAGCCTTCGACCTTGTTCCTAATGGCGCGGAGCACTCCCCCATGCGGAATCGCATAATACAAGTCTTCCGCGTCCAGTGAAAACGCGTACACATGGTTCCAAGTTCCTTGTTCTGAAGTCAGCACAACTTCACTTGAGCTCCGCACGAGGAACGGGTCATCTAAGGGCAATTGGCATAAATGGCGCTTGAGGTAATGCCCTGCTTGCATCTGCCAAGTCTTCTTCTCAGAGACAATAGCCCTAAAGGGGCATTCAGGCTTGTGAGTTTTTGCGGAGAAGAATATCTCCAAAACGCCCACCTCAGCCTTGTTTGTCGCCTTCCCAAGAGTGTCCAGGTTGAATTTCTCAACCAGTTTGATCGCTTTGGATTTTTTCTTCGTACTGCCTCTCGGCTCAATGCGGACTAAGCGGCGAGAACAGAGCGCACACGAAGCTGTCAACATTCGGCGCACTTTGTCGCGTATCGTGCCATAAGCAGCCATCGTAGTAGAAGGCCACATCCCACCTTCCTTCCTTACCCCCGACGCCTTGCGCGCGACGGAAGACGGCGTGCTTCCTCCCCACTTTCCTCCCTTGCCAAGTGGATGGACAGTGATGCTAGATTCGGTGACTGCCAGTGTCGCGATGACACTGGTAGTCAAAGAAAATTTCATTCTTCAATCAATCTTTATTCAAATTCAATCTTTATTTAGTCACTTCATATGTTGCGCCAACGTATGCCGCTTTTACTCTCAACGCTTCGGCTGCCATTTTGTTCGTCTGCTCCTAGCGCTTTTTATGCATGCATGGCACGTTTTTCGTACGCTCTGCAGTAAACGATTTTCTTTCTGTACCCGCAAACATTCCCCCAATGTCGGAAAAACTGAGAAAAGGGAACAAGGCGTGCTGCGCGGCTGTGTCGTGCGGCAACTCGGGGAAGAATTCACAAGGGCGAAATTTGTCCGCTTCTCAGCGGACGAAAGGTAAGCCCGCTTTTTCTGCAGTTGTTATGAAGAAACAAGCGCTATCCTCATCAAAAAGCCATAAGACGAAACGAAAGCTCTTCCTCGGTTGTTTTCTAGCGAATAAGACTTTTTCTTTTTTTTTCCTTTTTGGCGCGGTGCATATTTCTGCGGTGTTGTAGGAAACTGAAGCTACTTGTTGACAGTTATTGATGAGCCGATTGATGCTAGCTGACGCGCAGACGGAAACTTATCTTTGGTATACACTAGCGGTTGCTCTTTACTTTTTCCACGAGTAGAAAACTTGCAATTTATATTTGCTGAAGGTATTTGAATGCTTGCTGCACAAACTGGTGACGCTGGCGAGTACGCGTAATGGAGAGTACGCGAAGAACGCGTAATGCGAAGACGTGGCATCGTTCCCCACCTGTGGCAAGTTGTATTTTCATCCACTTTCATTGCCATTCATTTATCTTTTCTTTAATTCAATTGGTAAGTACAAGTAATTTCCCCTATGTTGTTCTTGGTGTCTTTGTTGCCTTCTCATGATATGATTAATAAAAATCGGGCTCCTCGGTTAACCCCCTTTCTTCTGATTCTTACATAACGAAGGTCTCGAATCCGGCAACATTGATGTCTTCAGGTAGCATGCGCAGGTTTATCGACCAGTCGCCTTCACCCAGAAAGATCACGTACTCTTGACGCCTGCGGCTGAAAGGATCATCCACCGCCAAGGCATGTGAGTGGTGACGCTGGCTAACACTCCCATGGGTATTTCTAGTAGTAACACATAAATACCCAAGAAAGTGGATGGGGAAACCACGCCGCAGTAGCTCAGTTAGTTAGAGCATCGCATGCGTAATGCGAAGACGTGGGATCGATCGTTCCCCACCTGTGGCAAGTTATTTTTCCATCCACTTTCATTGCGATTCATTTATGATTTCTTTAGTTCAATTAGTAAATACAAGTCATTTCCCCTATGATATCCTTGGTGTCGTTATTTGTTGCCTTCTCATGATATGATTAATAAAAATCGGGCCCCTCGGTTAACCCCCTTTCTTATCGTTTTGATAAAAGGGGTCATAGTATGAAGTTCTGTCTATATGTCTATGCAAAGCCAACGTTGGCTTGAATGATAGGCACAGCTACCTGCATATAAGTTTAAAGTTTTAAGAGGTACCTAAACAGCATATTAAGAGCGTTTTTTGTCACGTACACTAAAAAATTGGCAATGAACGGGTTTTTCATGTCATGTTTCCATAAATATGAAGCGATGTCATATGACTCGCATTTGTGGCCAGTGGAATTTGCTTTACAATGGGACATGAACACTCAAGAATAGATAGGACGCTGAATTTGTCCTGTGTAGAGTATTCATTTACACAGCGTGCAACTTCGGCGAAAATTTGCCAACCAAACAACATGTTCTAATGATGTATTTGTCTTTACAGGTTCCACACCACCGCAGCGAGGCCAAAAGCAGAAAATACGCGCACCAGATGTCACAGGCATCGTGCAAAGATTGAGGAATGATAGAAAAAGGTATCGCAAGTGAGCGAAGTTAAAGAGCTGCCGAAAGACTGCCATGGTGGAAGCACTAGAGAAGTTGATGTATCATGTGTGCCCAGAGTTCTATCAACTGTTCTATCAGCCAGGCGGCGCACCATTATCGCAAGAGCAAGGGAAGGACAGGGAGAAATGTTTTCTGGAGCACGTTAGTGTGGCCGCGTACTAGTGCGGCGTGACAACTATACTGAAATATAAGCTAAACAGCAGTCTACTATAAGAAATCTTTCGCTCTAATAAGTGTCGCATAAACCTGCTGCAGAAGTTCTGCTATGCATGGCTTATGCCGCACACAAATGACATCAATCTGGATCTCAAAAAACAGCATGAGAGAATGGCCGCTGCGAAAAGAAAGCTCTGCAAGCTTGAACATAACGAAACATTTCCTTACTGATATTTATTATTTGTGTAATTCCTATAGTTCTTAGAGCGGTCTCCTGATTATAGCCTGTCTTCACAAAATCTTTCGGCACATTTCGATATTTGCATAAACATCGTGCAGCGCAATGTCTTTGTGCAGACAATCATTGCACCCACGCCTGCACCATCCTCTTTCAAAATTATTACATAGCTACCATAAACAGATCTTGGAATGCTTGAATCTTGTTGAGCTTACTTCGATAAAGTTGTGCAAGTGCTAATGCTGCTCGGCACTCTTCCCTTCAGTGATTTCATTAATATGGCAAAAGTGCATGTGTGTGTGTGGTGAAGGGGGGAGGGCGTTCTCCTTTCGGCAAGGCTACAGAATGCCACAGAATGAGCCTAACCATACAAGACATGTGTAGATGGAAGTTCAACTTAGGTGTATACAGCAGCGCAGCCGCGTGATGGACACTTCAATTTTGGCTGTTTGGCAAAAATCTCCGTGATAGGGGTATAGAACACGTCGGTAATTCACAGTGTTAGTTATTGAGGAGCCTGACACTGCCTGCATAATGAAACTCCTAGGAAATCTAGCAGCAGTGGCATGAGCTCTCAAAGGGCAATACGGGATAATCGGGCTGCTAGAGAATCTGCAATCTCGTTTTAAAAAGTCCTTTATGGCCAGCAACCCAAATTTGACACACACTTCTCAAATATCTAGATACCCATGAATGAAATGTTCTCATTAACGAAAGTCACGAGAAGCAGTAAGGGATGAACACAATGATATTGAATCGGTTAATACCACGGCTGGTGTAATTGATTTACTTAATTTGCGTAGAGACAGCATCACTGCCATGAATTTGGCCAGAGAGATTGGCGCAAAATCTAGCAGCCGAAGAGAAGACGTCCAATTAACAATTGGAGAAAATACACCTACACCTGACTTTTCTTCACATTGCGAAGCCTGTGTCGCAATTACGATGTTTGGTTGAAGGCTCTGCACGTGATTACAACGAAGGCGCCAAATAACACAACGGACGAAGAAAGGCGACACGGTACAACCACGTAAGCGCAACAACTGAGCGTTTTATTTCTTGGCACATAAATAAATAGGTGCTGCCAAGAATCAAAACAACAAGAAAAACAGTGCCGTAATCTGCATCGCACAACGAAAACACGATGCAGAACAGCTTCTAAGCGCTGCTCCAAAGATATGCCAATTCCGTTGTCGATAGAGAAAGTGAGGGTTCACTGATACAAGCATCACCACGCTTCTTGATCTCAAGAGCATCCAATATCTCCCTTGTCAGTTGACAATCGGCTCTATTCAAAACACAGGTTTTATTAAAATCTGGAATGCACTTGTGAGCCTTACAATAAGCACACATGTGACCGGAGAGCTGGTTTTCCATCTTATATTGATGCTCATACAATCTGTCCTTCAATCTGTCATACAATCTGCCCGTTTGGCCTACATAAGATGAACCACACGACAAGGGAACTGAATAACCTACTTTCTTTTCACATCCGACATGCTTCTGCCCACGTGACCTTGTAATAGACTGTTCAGAATACGATGTGGAAGTAGTTTTGTATTATTAGAAAAAATATGTCATCGAATTGAATATCAGTGGTAACAGATCTGTTGGGAACCGGAACTACATCGCAGATGTGCAGAAAAGGTACAGTAATTGTTAGACGAATGTAATTTGCCGAGTATATAATCGTGGTCAGTTGACACCAAAGCGCAACGCTGGCTGGGAAATAAATATTCTTTAATAACTTCAACGCAGTGGTTAATAAATTCTCAAAAACGTCTGCACTTTCAAAAGACGGAACCTGCAAGAGAGAGGAGTTACTCGGGATTCTAGATAAATAACGTAATTTGCAACAACTTCCGGAAGCGCTGGACACAAGCGTAATTATTCTCTTTCTAAAAGGACCAGAGGGGGGGGAGTTGTAGGCTGGAGCTCCAGAGAAGAGCACGGAACCAAATTCTAATACAGTACGAGCGTACGTACGTACGACACATCATTAGGAGCGTATTCCTTCTCAATCATATACGACAATCGCTCAGCCTACGCAAAATGCCAATTGCACGTGTACCAGTCACCTGATCTATGTGTGGACACAAGTTGAGAGAGCCGTCATGAATCACTTCAAGGTATATAATAGGCTCTACCTGTGCTATGTATTGAAGGTGGCAATAGAATGAGATGTGCACAAGTTCATGTAGCGGAAAAACGAGAATAGAACATTTCCTGGCATTCAATATAGACTGGTTAACATCAAACCACCTCACCGGGGCACAAAGGTAAGCTTGTAGTCGGTAATATATATGAGCTCAAAGTCGGTGGAACCAGCAAAATCTGGCTAAATTTTATTTTTAACGCGAGTGAATTCTTAGGATACTTCACACACTTTCCAATGTTTATCTGCATGTCTGTCTATCGGTCTGTGTCTGTAACCATTTTCCTACCAGCTTGGGTCAATGGGCAGTCTGTGGTCTAATGAGTAGAGCATTAGGCTGCTGTGCCGAGGGAACCGGGTTCGAAATGCATTCACGCGTAATATGTGTACGCACCTCAACCAAGTTCGAAATGCTGCATATACGCGTCATGCGTGACATGTCTCTACGGTGGCAGTATGGTGGGTCACTGCGTTGCTTCTATGCCAATAGCATAAACTTCGACATTCATCGTAAGATGGGTTCCACCAGAGTGTTCATTTCCTTTTTTGTATATTTTTGTGTGGCCGTATAAGTATTTTACGGTCCCTTCTCTTGGGTGTGTCACCTGTGGTATATTTCGTCTGTTTGTTTTGGGCATAGTTACTGGCATCGTTTTATCATGCGCGTTCTTCTGCCACCCGCTTTTCGAATTTTTCTCCCCTCCTTACGCATAGGTCCCTCAAGTTTTCTCCGCCTTGATATTTCGTTAGTCTTTATACACCCAAATCATTTACCTTGCGTGCAGTCTCAGGCTTGTCGCGAGGAAAATGCAACTTCCGAAAAAGCTGATAAACGTCCACGCAACCAAAGTTCCACCCCGAGTAACTTCTCCCACTTGACTATTTCGAGAACAGCAAATAACAACATGTAAAGAAAGTTGAACGCGCACGAGGGAAACATATTCGTTTCACGTTCGTTAAAAGGCCGGCATAGTGTATCCAGACACTATACCAAAGTAACCGAGTAACCAAGTAACAATTTGGCAAAGTGTTGCCGCCAAACAAAGGGTCTATTTCTTTTTTCTTGTTCTTTTTTTTTCATTCCGTATTTTATTGTTCTTACATTTTGAACTGTTGTAGTATGCTTACAGAACACGTGCCGCTCAGCGCTTTCCAAAAAAAAAAAGGAAATACAATGAAAAAGGGCGTTTCGTTCGACCGCCGGTCCCTGGCTCTGACTCACTCTGCTTCGCTCGCGTTTATTACGGGCACGATCGAAAGAAGCGGCGTAGCGGTATACGTACGGGGCCGCGCATGAGACAACGTTTCGGTGCCAGGTCTGGCGCAGTCCGGCCCAGTCTGGCAACCGGCCACTTCGTCGCTCGGCGTTCTGTGGCGCTGCCCGTGGATACACTTAAAAAACGCACCGCAGCGCACGCGATGGGGACTTCTGTAGCGCAACGGCAAGCGGTGCCGCCCTAGCTTTTCCAGTACTATATACTTGAGTCGGGTGACGTCAGAGCATCGAGTTAGGGTAGGGCACCGCCTAGTTTGTATTAGCAGTGCCACGGGTCAGGGCGCTGCGGAAATGCGTGGATCTCGTAGCAAAGTCGAGGACGGCCGCTTCCGCATTGTCGTTTGTTCGTTTGGATTCTACGTCGCGTGAGGGAGGCGTCCGCCTGAGCGGCTCGCGGCTCGGAATTGATTTCGATGACGACGAAATGCGCCGCGGTTGGCAACAGCGGTACTGGCCGCCGGACACGCGGCCGCCTTTGTGGACGAAGCAGCGGATAACTGCGTCTCCGCGTCACTTCTTCGAGGGCGGCGATTTCGAAACGCTGGATTACACCCGTACTCGTCAGCAAGGTGAGAGGAGACCGCTCTTCCATCTCCCCTATTGTTGTCTGTTCGTTCCCCGCACGCTATTCTTCGGTCCTCACAGTTCTCTTCCCCCCCCCTCCATCCCTTATCAGCTATGTTCCCTACTACTACCCCTCTCCCCCCCCCCCATGTTCTATACTTGTAAGGTGTAGCCCGTTTGGTCAGACGATGATTAAATGGGCCAGCAGGGAGGCTGTCAGCTGGTTCCATTGTGTCGGACGATTGAATTGAAACGCGCGGGCGTTAGTAGAGTCCCAGAGAAAGCTCGTTTATCATAAATATATTGTAAGTTACCGCCCCGCCATAGTTACGAAACTTGGTTAACAAGACAGCGACGAGGATTTCCCCACCCTATTGTCGGTGTATTGTAGTTGGCGTGCGGCGTTTACGTCTTTGTAGTGAAGTTTGCCTTTTATGAAGTTCGCTCACCTATTCCGGACGAATAACAACGGAGTTTCGAACACTTTTTATTGAAATAAAGTTAATGCAAGTACCACGACGAAAAATATGATTTCTAAAATACTACAACAATGTTTTGAAGCTGTGAGCGGGGAATATTATTCTCCAAAATTCGTCGCGATAGTGCCAAATTCTGACGATCACGAGTTTGACCACGCAGTGCATCCGCATAAGTGCTGGAGGGCTTCGATGAAGTCGGCTATTTTTATTCATGAAGCGGTTGAGTTACTTTATATTGGGTGTTTCAGTGAACACTTAAATTTTTTTTTAGATTGCTTGTGTATGAGCTGGTCTACTTGAAGAGGGGGGACATTAGTTCGACAAAAATTGAAATGCATAATCAACTAATTAACATAAACTGACAAATTAGG